>NC_056744.1:504642354-504695064 GCF_019279795.1 Protopterus annectens
TTTATCCAGTTATTATATTCAGATGTAATTCTATTTGATCTCATCTTAATAGTGATCAGTTCATTCTGACATAACAATGCTTGCAGTATTTGTACGTTCTATAAATGAGAGAGTAATTTCATTTTCCAATTTTTTTATTACCTTTTCTAGTAATTGCTAAAAGACTCCAGATAAGTGAATATTGTATTTTGAGAACACTTCCAGGAAGTGGAACATTAAGTAAACTAATACTTTAGATAAATTACATTTGTCTGTCCATAGAACTTACAAAAAGCCATTGATACTGATCTCTTTCCAAAAAAGTTGTAAAATTTCACAATCAAAAAACATGTTGTCAATCAGTTTTTCGAAGACATTTATATCTCCAGCATCTAACTTTGTTTTCTACATACTATTGAACATGAATTTGAATGCTGATGCTGTCATTAACGATAACTCCACAAAATGGTATATAGAAATGTCCATGCAGATAAGTTTAGCGTAAACTTTATCCATGGAACAGTCACTGAAATTTCAGAACCCCCCAAATGCTTCACACCACCTAATATCTTAAGGAAATGTATCCAACCTGTACTTTCAAAAAGTACCACTTTGGTGTCATCAGACAACATAACTAGATATCTAATAATAGTGATGATCATACCATCACGGATCACAAACTTATCCAGAAGGTATACCATTGAAGTACAGAAAGTTATTTCCATGATGTTCTATCATAATGGGGGTCACACCACAGTTCCTGGGAACTACAGACCTTTCAGTCTACTAATCTAATTTGTATGTCCCTGGAATGCTTTATATCTGAATTCATAAACTGTGATATCTAAAATATCATACATCTAAACCATCTTCAGTTTGGTCTTGACAAGAGATATCATGTCTACTCAACTTAGTAAACTCTTTAGAGAGGGTCACATAGGCTGTGGAAAGTGGTCTGTCAGTTAACACAGCCTACCTGGAAAAGGCAAAGGCATTTGACACCATACCCCATTCTGGCATCATAAATAAACTAAAAGATCTAAATGTAGACCTGCACATAGTGAAGTATATAGCAAACTGGCTAAAAGATAGAACCTACATAGTTAAACTAACAGGTTCCTCCTCAGCAAGCAAGAAGACAAGTAGCCATGTACCTCAGAGATTGGTGATTAGACACCTGCTATTTGGCATATATCTGTGCAACCTCATAATAGTAAATACAGATCTGTGATGAAGTTTGCTGATGAACGCAAGTTGGATGTTATTATCTCATCACTCATTAATATGGTGTTATTACGCAGGAACTACTTCTTACAAACCAAGGGCCTACTAAAAATGACTAAAATTAAATATAAAAAATACAGCATTGTTGCATTAAAAAACTCATCTATAACCATTAAACCTCAAGTGGACAAACAGCTCCACTCTTACTAATACTAGATCTAAGGCTGTAAATCTCCAGTAACATAAAAAAAAAAAAAAAGATGGAGGAACAGATTTATTACCCACCATTTACCCCATCTCTTGAATAAATTGAACTAATGCTTTAAACAGAGTGACACCTTTGCATCCCTGAAGACTATCTTTGCTAACTGGATGGGAATTTACTCATCAAGGTCTTCAGTTGTTTTGCCTTCCAAGATGCAGGATTTTTTTTTCTTAAAGATGAGAATCGGAAAAGTGCAAATTGTCTCAGGATTACTTGCCTTGAACTTCTTATGATTCTATGACAACATAACTCCAGTATTTGAACCTATTGAAGTTATAAGATAAAGTAACCTCAGGTACATATTTCAGTGCTAAAACTGCCAAAACAATTGCAGTTGCAAGTTTTTTTCACTTGAAAGACAGTTACAGCTTTACTATCCATTTTCTCATATCTGTCATAATTGATTTTATTTCTTACTTTCTTAAAGTTTATAGGACAAATGTTGCCATTGTCATGGTTTGTTTTATGTCTGACAAAGATATGATGTTCTCACAAACATTAAGTGGATATGCTTACACATGGGATTGCAGCATCTAAGCAGATGGTGAGATAAACAGTTGTATTAGCAAAGTCAAGCTTGGTCATCTTTGTCTTTGTAACATAGTATAAATTTTGCCCCAAAAACTTCGGTGCAGTCTTAGCAGATTTGTCTCCCATTATTGCTTATAGCTTCCGGATTTCTAAAGGTCTTACTTGAGATCACTATAATGCATGGATATGGTTGTTATAACTATTTTGAGAATAGCTTGATTGAGAGACATGACTTGAAGGAAAATACATTTTCCCTATTCCGTTTCCTTTGTTGAAAGCAGTATATTGACAGACAGTCCTGAGTTAAACAGCTGGCCTTCTAATTCAGGGAAATGATGTTGTTTCTCTGTTGCTGATAATCTTGTATCACCTGAACAAGAACATTCACCTTGCCTTTACTTATAAGACCATGCAAATAAAAAGCAATTGTATATGGTATGTAACCCAGCCATGAATAAAAACTTTATGTCAAACATTCGCAATTTTGTAAGATGTATTGGAGAAATAAATCTGACAGACTGACTACTTGCCTCCATTGAAGGTTTTCAAGCAGTATGATAATAATACAATAAAGAATAAAAATATGAGATTATCCTGATCCTTTTCAATCATCTTTTATATATAAGGAACACATCCTAAATAGAATTAAAGACTACAATTTAGAAATGTGGTAGACTGAACAAAGTAAAGACTCATATGCCATCCCAGACTGTAGTCATTGTGACATTGCAGAAACGTTAGGATGAATTTTCAGTGACTACTCCCAAATACATGGAGAATGTCAATAGTTAGGGGACTGTCCTCTTGCAAGCTACTTTGGCAATTACTGCAAGAAAGCTTCAATGAGAAATTCAAGGTCACATGGTATCCAGCTCTGAACAATGATACCATCCTTTCAGTCCTTATAAACTGAAGTATTAGAGTATACATGCTGACTAGCATGCAGAAGGAAGAATCTAGGCTGCTTTGCATAAAGGAGGAACATATGTGTAATTAATCAAGATTATATCTATAGCCTTTTTTTTATCCACCTTCATTACTCTTGGACAACATTGCCCAGAAGGAATTATATAGCTTCCACTACAAAAAATGTCCTTTTACCTTGCAGACAATATTGTTTCTGCTAGAAAAATGTGGATTCTACAGATAACTCCTCAGTGCTAGACTGTCTACATATGACACACAACTACTTTCTCTGTGATAGACTCATCTCCATATGACACATGACATGCATTCCCTCAAACTGAAAAAAAAATTTACTCATCTTGATATATAACATGTATACATAATTTTGTTTACCAGCTACCTACTTGACAGGAACCAGGTTACATTATGGGCTTGGCAAGATGATCAACTATTGTGGTAAAATTTGATGTTTTACAATGTCCATTCCTGAGTCTATTACATTTTTCTGTATTTGTGAACAGTGTGTAAAACTTCGGAAAGTGTAGAAATGTTAATCATATTGATCACTGCTACAGTAGCCTAAGCTATGTAGGTTATATCCTGCATAGATATAACAGCTGTCCAGCTTCTAAGGCTTCAGGGCTTGTTTCATGCACATAAACCAATAGTATGTTCAAGCTGAGCTGAACTAAAGACAGGTTTGGGTGCCAATCCCTTCAAAGTTTTCCTGCTGATAAAGAGAGTGTTCCACTGGGGTCTTTCAAAAATCAGTGTTTGGCTTATGCTGTTACCTTGCTGGTCAGATAAGTTCCCTTTTGGGAGACAACTTCCACATACTATTATTATGTTTAATCTAACTATCCTGTCTATGAAGGTATATTTTAAGCTAAGAGCATGCGTTTTCCTTGACCATTGTGTGGCTTACTTACTTTTAAAAGATATCACACTTTTGTTTCTAACAAATTTAAAAGTAGATTTAGGCATTCAAATGCTACTTTTTCTGTGGAGAAATTGTATTTAACTTACTTTCTGGAGATGGTAAGGTGCATTATAGAGTGCTTGTTACTGTGATTTTACTGGGAAAATTTACTTTTCACTACTTTAAAAAGTTTACTGGCTTGTGCTGCTTCGTTTCCATGGGGGGAAAAAGCACCATTTTTGACTTGATCATGTAACAAACTCTTGATCCCATGGTTGATCATTCTTCTAGTCACAAACAGAAAAAGTTAACTAAACAGACTTTTCCACCACAATAGGCTCAACCACAGGTGGGTGACTCTGCTGTGGCCAAAGCTGGTTCCTCAGTCTTGACCAGATCCCTTTGCTGATGATGGTACAGCCACTATGGCCCAGACATTAGCCACATCTTCTATGGCTGTTGAGGTCACCACTCTTTTAGGTTTGGGAGAAGGGCAGAGAAGGGGCCTCTGCTTAGTGAGAATGTTGTCTCCATCTCTGGGGAAGATGTTGCTGCCATTAATAATCATGCATGTTCCAACCTTCCTGTCAAAAATAAACAGAAAACTACACGTATCTTCTTTTGTACCAGTTTCACTAAACGAGTAGTTTATTAAGTCTAGCTCAGGGTCTTCTTCAGACTATTGACCTTTCTTATCAGACAGTTTCTGGTTAAAAACAGAGGGATTGCCCTTTTCCTGAAGAGATTCAAGAAGTCAAATCTGGACAGGAATGCAATGTGACAGATACAGGCTTTCTCTTCATATTTCTGATTCGGACTCAGAGGAGAGCACATTATCTCAGTCTCTCTGTCAAGGATTCTCATTCTCTGAGACTATTTCCAGATTGTGCCAGTGTTTTGACTGGGAGAACACTGAAGCTTCTCCCTCAAAAAATGCTATGAACTATTGCAAATGAAATTTCTAGAACATCCTCTAATCTCCCCAACCTCACTGATGTCAACACTGATGGATGTATTTGTCACAGCCTGTGGTTTTTCTGATAGTCAGCCTGCTGTGTCTTATAATGCAGATATAATGCATAAAGTTCTTCAGTATTTTATGTACTAATCCCAGACCTGACTCAGCAGCTATATCTTTAGTTAATCCAGCTGCTGCCAAAAATTTTGTTAACTCTAATCATTCTGACAATGATGCTGAAACAATTGATACATTTGTGGAAAATGTATGCTTCTGCAACATTAATTGTTAGAATTTTGAATTGCATTGTCCATATGATGAAGTTTATTCTGACTAATTGTGAAAATATAAGGAATGCTTTATCTGCAGTCTCCTCCTGTAAGGAAATATCTGATATGTGTGGTTGAGGTTCTTCTATTTCTCAGGTCAGTACTCATTATTTAAAGTGTGTTTATGGCTCTGTATATAGTACATCCATTGATGTTTCCACTGGCACTGTGCTGAGGAGGTTTGCTTGGCTGCATTCTCATAACCTTCCAGAAGATGTAAAAAATAAGATTTTAAATTCACCTTTGGATAAAAATTTATTTTTTGGACCCTCTGCTGTAGAAGTTATCAAAACATGATGAGTGAGGTAAGCTGATACAGTGGCTTTCTCATAATTTTCACCTTCCTTCTCCAAATTTTCTAAAGGATTTTCTGCTCCCTCATCCAGTTTTGGCAAAAAACAAAATACACAGTCTCAAGAAAATGCTGATAAGCAGATTAAAAAAAATCAGTGGTAAGATTTCAAAAAGGAAGGAGAACCCCCATCTCTTCAAGAATAAAGATAGTCAAATAAGGCAGAATGACTTACCCCCACCCCTAACCAGCAGTTCCTTATCCCTTCTAGAAAGTGTGAACCACCACTTCTATCATTGGCAACAAATTGTTTCAGACAAAGGGACTCTGAGACTGATTCAGCAGGGTTACAGATGGTAATGGCAAGAAATTCCTCTTTTCCACAAAATTATTCCACATCAACCAGACCATATCCCTCCCTTCCCTCCCATCCTACAACACATGCTGTGTCAGGGGATAACATAAAGGGTCTATATTAGATCACCAAATGCTTAAAAAAGTGAATGGTGATTAACTGAACCTATGTAAGCGAAAGCTTACAATTTTGAACTGTCAGAACAATGATTTTTTTCCTAGAGAAAAAAAATCGCTGTTCCAACAAAAAAATAAATAAATAAAATAAAACACTTTAAATATTACATTAAGTGGGGGGCTTCACCCCCACACCCCCCTACTTAAATATACCAACTCCGAGACCACACTACAGTGCCAGAAACAGCAAAGTAACGAAGCGGCCAAGCAAATTCTTTCCCAGGGAAAGAATTTGCTTAAAAGCCACTTCGATATTTTGCCATTTCAGGCTTTTGAGTTCGACCAAGACACATTCGAAAGAATGCATCTTCGGTCTTCTAATAGGGAACCAATATAAATAGTTCCTTCTTCTCAGGTGGGAAAAAGTTTTTATCCAAGAATGTTTCTGATGCCAGGACATGATTCATTTGAGCTGGGGCACAGGATCTGAATTGCTTAGACACAATAAGGTCTTGCAGTGCTTAGTTCTTTTGGCTGCCAAAAAGCAATCAATGGAAAATTGAAATCAGAATCTAAATCAACTGTAATTGAAGTATTGACTATTGTAAATGAGACAAAAAAGAACTGGTAGAGGGATATTTAGAAAAGAGAAGGAGCAAATTGCATAGAAATAAATGGAATTTGTGGGAACAATACATGTAGAACAATGTTAAGGAGGAGAAGTGAAGATTAAGACAAGCCAGGAAATCAGTGATTTATGTAATGTTGAACTGAAAGACAGTTGTTATAATGAAAGAAAATTTGTAATGTGTATTGTGTATAAATGGAAAAATGTTAACATGGTTTGATTTCTTTTCTATTAATGCATTCATGCCTATGTCTTAAGTGATATTTTAGTAAAGGTGTTAAGTAATAATGTTTCTGGTGCCAATAAAAGAAAGTACCTGGAGACCAATTCTGGACTTTCCCCCCTAAAAGAGTATGTGATAGCGTCCAAGTGCAAAATGCTTTCACTTCACAAACTGCTACCACCTTCTTCCCCTTTTGAGTTTTTTGAAACCTTAGATTTAAAACATGCTTATCATCACATTCACATTCATCCACACTTCAGACTTTTCTTAAAACTGTATGTGTCTCAATCTCATAATCAGTTCTCTGTCTTACCACTTGGACTATGCACTGCTGCAAGAGTGTTTACACAGTGTCTATAACTCCTGTTCTAGCCCATTCCAGACTTTACAAAGTGTCTATAACTCCTGTTCTAGCCCATTCCAGGCTTTACAAAGTGTCTGTAACTCCTCTTATTGCCCATTTTTGGTTTACAAAGTGTCTATAACTCCTGTTATACCCATTCCGGACTATACAAAGTGTCTATAACTCCTGTTATACCCATTCTGGGCTATACAAAGTGTGTAGAACTCCTGTTATAGCCCATTCCGGGCTATACAAAGTGTCTATAACTCCTGTTATAGCCCATTCTGGGCTATACAAAGTGCCTATAACTCCTGTTATAGCCCATTCTGGGCTTTACAAAGTGTCTATAACTCCAGTTATAGCCCATTCTGGGCTATACAAAGTGTGTAGAACTCCTGTTGTAGCCCATTCCAGGCTATACAAAGTGTCTATAACTCCTGTTATAGCCCATTCCGGGCTATACAAAGTGTCTATACTCCTGTTATAGCCCATTCCGGGCTTTACAAAGTGTCTATAACTCCTGTTCTAGCCCATTCCGGGCTTTACAAAGTGTCTATAACTCCTGTTCTAGCCCATTCCTGGCTTTACAAAGTGTCTATAACTCCTGTTCTAGCCCATTCCGGGCTGCAGGGTCTCCAGATTTAGATGACTTGCTTATCTTCAGAGTTTTTTTCCAGAATATCACAAATCTGTCACTTGGGTTTGAGATCTTCTGTGCAGGCTGGGATTCCAAGAGAACATTCAAAACTGTTTTTTTAATCCATCACACAGGATTGTGTTCTTGCAGTGTCTGATAGACACCTCAGTACAAAGACCTTTTCTTCCACAGGGAAAAAAATAGGTATATATTTCGATATTTGTTTCAAAGGTAAATACTCTGACTTTGGTCTTAATACCTGAAGATTCTGGGTTGCTTGGCTTCTTTGATTATCATGATTTCTCTGACAAGACTCTACATAAGAACTGTAAGGTGGTATCTAAGGTTTCTTTGATCCCAGCACTAACATTCATTATCTGTTTAGATTCCAGTTCTAGGATTTGTGAGAAGGGAAATCACTTGGTGGAAACTTCAGATATCCCTGAATCCATGTCTTCTCTTCTCCCCCTACTGCTCCAAAACAGTCAGTCCCACACATATCTCAGACTTTGCTTGGAGAGCAGTAACAAGGGAAATAAAAACGCAAGACATCTGTGGTTACAAATGCAGATGGAAGCATATAAATATAAAAGAGTTGCTTGCCCTTTTCAAGGCACTCAACCCTCTGAAACCTCTGGTCTACAGGATTACTTCAAGTTGTTACAGACAATACCACGGTGATATGGCACACAAAAAAGCAAGGTGGAACCAGCTCTTACCCGGGTCTATATTATAAACCTGAGCACATGAGCAAAAACGCTGGTAAATGAAAGGGTGTTTGTGGGGTCGTGGTACAGTGAGGAGTGGGATTTTTGCCTTTTCCTCAGTGAAGTGCAATCTCAGAGTTGGAATATATAGTTAGCATAGGGTGTGGGGGGTGCAGTTCGATTACCAAAGTTTTTGCTCATGTGAGAGTTCGCTAAAGTAATCTTTCGGTCTTCTAATATAGACCCCTCTTACCCCTTTGCAGCCACATGGGATATAGCTTTACAGCATAATCTCACTCTATATCACAGCAAAACTGTGTGACAGACAAATTGAGCAGGACTAATGCAGACCCTCATGAATGGAAACTAGATCAGTGGTCTTCCGAGATTTGATCCATTAGTGGGAAGTTCCACAAGTAGACATTTTTGTCTCCTCTCTAAATAATCAGCCAGCAAAATTCTGATCCAGGACTCCATGCAAAAAGGTTTGGAAGACAGATGCCTTTTCTTTTCCTTGGACAGGAATGTTCCTGTATAGTTTTCTACTTTTCCCACTGATATCCAGGGTACTTCTGAAGATTCAGAAGGAATCTCCCAAGATAATTGTGGTGACTCCTACCCTAGGCAACAGTGGTTGTCCCTTCTTTTGGAATTGGTCAGGGCCAATTACCACAAACATTCTGAAAGACTGGGTCTACTCAAACAAGAACAGGGTTGTTTGATAGATCCCAACCCCAAACAACTTCATCTGACTGCTTGGGTGATGGGGTCTTAATACCTTTTAGGCAACTGTTTACCGAGGATGTGCACCAAGAAAGACTGTTAAAAGAAAATTATATTTAAGTGAATGGAAAAAGTTTTCTAGATGGTGCCAATAACATAACCAGCATCCATTCAGGGCTAGTGTTTCTCTGGATTTATAATATTTATTTTTTATTTATTTACATTTGTTAACCAGGAAAGTCTGACTTGGAATTAGTTAATTTTCAGTGGAGGCATAGGGAGAAACACTCCAGATAAATGTCTTTGTAACATGTGAGGAAACAGGACCACCTGAGAAAACCCACACAAACACAGGGAGGACATGCAGACTCCACACAGAAGGCACCCCAGCTGAGAATCGAACCAGAGAACCTCTTGCTGTGAGGCGACAACATTATTTATGTGAGTTACTATCCTATGGCCTTTTTTACTCCTCTATCAAGACATTCCATCATGTCTGT
This sequence comes from Protopterus annectens, assembly GCF_019279795.1. Taxonomy (NCBI): domain Eukaryota; kingdom Metazoa; phylum Chordata; order Ceratodontiformes; family Protopteridae; genus Protopterus; species Protopterus annectens. The sequence continues at coordinate 504,651,990 of NC_056744.1, forward strand.
CCATTGATCCACATTTTTTGATGCATTCTCATGTGGAAATGTATTCAAAAGGAGATTTGCATAAAAGTATTCCAAGAAAGCTGGTGGCTTCGCCTCAGGATTGTAATTTTGTGTTAAAGAATCAAACGCTTGCTTCATTCGATCCAGCTCATCAGGTTGACTTTGAAGTTGTTAACAAGGAAAACAATGTTATTGATTGCTGTGACCTCTGCAAGAAGAGTATCTCTGTTGCAAGGTCTTATGGTGGGTGAACTTTACCTCATTGTCCACAGAGGCAGGGTTTCTTTGAAAACTATTCCTTTTATGCTTAATGTGGTATCCAAGTTTACTTTAAGCCAAACTATCCATATCCCTGTGTTCTTCCCAGAACTCCAAAATGAGATAGAAAGGATACGTCATACCTTGGATGGCCATAGACAATTTAGAACTTTTTGTCAGTTGTTAATTTTTTGTGAAGGTAAGAAGAAGAGGTAATCTGTGTCAAAACAGACTAATTCCAAGAGGTTGTCACAGGCTATTACCTTTTGTTATTCCCACCATAACACAACTATTCCAAGCAGGGTCAAGGCACACTCCACTTGGGCTTTGGCTTCATCTATGGCTTTTTGGAAAGGATTGGACTCTAGAAGTATTCTAGAAGCAGCAACTTGGTCTGCTGCACATACTTTTGCAACACACTACAAACTGGATTCCTTTTCCAGGTCTAGGTCAGGCTTGCTAGGACCATTCTCCAGAGGCTCCTGGACCCTTCCCTTCTGCATCCCAGCAGTTATAAGTTATGATAATCTAAACATTTAGCTTAGGCTACAGCACGATGATCAGCAACTGGCATGTTGTGTACACTAACTTGTGCTGTGATGCTCCACTGCATTTACACACATTGTGCCACATAGTGATGGTAAGGTGCATTATTTGTGAATCAAAGTCCCATTTAAAGCATGAAACACAGACTGCCATATACATTTTCCATATATTCATGGGAATGGTTACTAATCTTAGTGCCCCACAGAAAACACCTGCTGGTGTGAAAAGGACAGCACATCCATGCAGAACTTCATGTGCAGCCACTTCAGGTAGTTACTGCTGGGACCATACACAGGTCCAATCCATAATGTTTCATTTGGTGGATACCTTGTATAAACTGGCAGACCAGGTGACCAGGGAGCCTGGCATCTACTGTACTTAAGGGAAGAGCATATGCACCATAATAACAGCCTGCAATGCCACTGCCTTGAAGATTTCTGGATGAGAGGTTAAAAGTGTGGCAGGGAAAGCCTCACATAGTATTGCATGTCAGACATTCCTACTGTGCTTCATACTGCAATTTAAAATGTTTTCCTGTCTTTCAGAGCACTGTTCCTAATAAACTTTTTTCCTCTGATAGATAGCATTATATTCTGTTTTTGCTGCTGAGGATAACTGCCAATGGTGTGTGTGGTTGCTGGCAACCATATTTCTTGTTTTGCAGGGCAGTGTGCATGACTGTAGCTCTGTTTGCTTGTGGCCACCATTTCATGCTTCCATAGAACTGCACATTAATGTGATAATATACATAATTGTGCTTCACTGCATATGACTTTAATACTGCAACTTCTCTGCACATCTTCATCTGTTTTATTCCACATATACATGGTAGTTTAGCAATTGTGTTAGACCATGTGCACCATCTCTGGCTTCTGCTACTCTGCAGGTACATACATAGATGTGGCTTTGTGCTGTTGTCTGCATTTCAGTGAAATCTGTATGTGATGGCCTGCATGTCCATTGTGTCTTTCAGTGTGGACAGAGTGGGAGGGAATTGTGTCAGTAGCCACAAAAGCAATAGAGACTCATGGCAGAACCGGGTTGGAGGACTCGTATTGTGTTATCTGTTACACTTTATAATCACTAATGGCACCCTTCTCTCTGTGTCTTTCTTCTGCAGGTCACAATGATACATCCAGCCAAGGATGCAGCTGAAGTGGGTAAACAGGGTACAACTGCCTCATTGGGGGAGGTGTTTGTTCTTTCACCAGAAAGTATTCCACCCCAGTCACCTGCCCAAACTCCAGATGGAGGAGTGATTGACTCGCCATTGACAAGCAGGGTTCCAAACACCAACCTTTGCTGTAGTAGATTTCAAATTCACCTTACCAGCTGGCCCCTGCTGTTGGGTCATGAGAAGCAGGCTTGCCCCATGCCACCAACAATCTGTCAGTCTGGAGCCAAAAACCCCAGCTACTAAGCATGAACAATATCCCTGTAGGCCTTCAACAGCTGGCATTCCCCCTGAACCTCACTCTGTTTCCAGCCATTTGTCTGACCTCTGTTAGTCTTCACTCTGCTAGTGTGGTCACACATCCATCTGTTTATCTTGTTACATGTGTGTTTGTGTGCTACCTATACATCCTGTTTTATATATATATATATATATATATATATATATATATATATATATATATATATATATATATATATATATATATAGATAGATAGATATAGATATAAAACAGGGAACCTATCCTATCAAATTCCATAGCCCCCTCATTTTGTTCCTGCTTTGTGTTCCTCAGTCACTGTTTTTAATTTTAAGACCTCTCAGTGTGAGCTCCAGAATAGCAAGACTGAATGAGCAAAAATGCAGACTTACATATCGTGTGTGTGTGTGGGGGGGGGGGGGGGGGGTTACCTGCAAAAAAATAAATAAATAAATAAAATATAAAGAACAGCAATTTTCAATATTCTCTGTTTTCCAGAATTTTCACAGATTTTTTCTTAATTCCAATAAAAACAATGAGTGTTGGAATTATAATAGGGAGTTGTTTTTCTCTGCTTGCTATCTCTGTTTCCTATCCTTGCACTCACATTTCCACCTTTTTCATGGAATCAGTAAGCTGCCCAGCTGGTTGGGCACCAGTTGAGGCATCATCTGCTGTGTGTTACTATGGTGCCTCCAATAGCAGCAGCTTTCCACTGCAGGTGCCTACTTGTGCTGCCAGCTGTGCCATGATTACACATTTACACAAGGCTCCAGGTACCTTCTGTACCATGATTACACATTCACACAAGGCTTCAGGTACCTGCTGTACCTTGATTACACATTTACACAAGGCTCCAGGTACCTTCTGTACCTTGATTACACATTACACAAGGCTTCAGGTACCTGCTGTACCATGATTACACATTCACACACGGCTCCATGTACCTGCTGTACCATGATTACACATTACACAAGGCTCCAGGTACCTTCTGTACCTTGATTACACATTACACAAGGCTTCAGGTACCTGCTGTACCATGATTGCACATTCACACAAGGCTCCAGGTACCTGCTGTACCATGATTACACATTACACAAGGCTCCAGGTACCTTCTGTACCTTGATTACACATTTACACAAGGCTCCAGGTACCTGCTGTACCATGATTACACATTCACACAAGGCTCCAGGTACCTGCTGTACCATGATTACACATTCACACAAGGCTCCATGTACCTGCTGTACCATGATTACACATTTACACAAGGCTCCAGGTACCTGCTGTACCTTGATTACACATTACACAAGGCTTCAGGTATCTGCTGTACCATGATTACACATTCACACAAGGCTCCAGGTACCTGCTGTACCATGATTACACATTCACACAAGGCTCCAGGTACCTGTTGTACCTTGATTACACATTCACACAAGGCTCCAGGTACCTGCTGTACCTTGATTACACATTCACACAAGGCTCCAGGTACCTGCTGTACCATGATTACACATTTACACAAGGCTCCAGGTACCTGCTGTACCTTGATTACACATTACACAAGACTCCAGGTACAAGCTGTGCCATGATTACACATTCACACAAGGCTCCAGGTACCAGCTGTGCCATGATTACACATTCACACAAGGCTCCAGGTACCTGCTGTACCATGATTACACATTTACACAAGGCTCCAGTTACCTGCTGTACCATGATTACACATTTACACAAGGCTCCAGGTACCTGCTGTACCTTGATTACACATTACACAAGGCTCCAGGTACCTGCTGTACCTTGATTACACATTACACAAGGCTTCAGGTACCTGCTGTACCATGATTACACATTCACGCAAGGCTCCAGGTACCTGCTGTACCTTGATTACACATTACACAAGGCTCCAGGTACCTGCTGTACCATGATTACACATTCACACAAGGCTCCAGGTACCAGCTGTGCCATGATTACACATTCACACAAGGCTCCAGGTACCTGCTGTACCTTGATTACACATTCACACAAGGCTCCAGGTACCAGCTGTGCCATGATTACACATTACACAAGGCTTCAGGTACCTGCTGTACCATGATTACACATTCACACAAGGCTCCAGGTACCTTCTGTACCATGATTACACATTACACAAGGCTCCAGGTACCTGCTGTACCATGATTACACATTACACAAGGCTTCAGGTACCTGCTGTATCATGATTACACATTCACACAAGGCTCCAGGTACCTTCTGTACCATGATTACACATTACACAAGGCTTCAGGTACCTGCTGTACCATGATTACACATTTACACAAGGCTGCAGGTACCTTCTGTACCTTGATTACACATTACACAAGGCTTTAGGTACCTGCTGTACCATGATTACACATTCACACAAGGCTCCAGGTACCTGCTGTACCTTGATTACACATTCACACAAGGCTCCAGGTACCTGCTGTACCATGATTACACATTCACACAAGGCTCCAGGTACCTTCTGTACCATGATTACACATTACACAAGGCTTCAGGAACCTGCTGTATCATGATTACACATTCACACAAGGCTCCAGGTACCTTCTGTACCATGATTACACATTACACAAGGCTTCAGGTACCTGCTGTATCATGATTACACATTACACAAGGCTCCAGGTACCTGCTGTACCATGATTACACATTACACAAGGCTTCAGGTACCTGCTGTACCATGATTACACATTTACACAAGGCTCCAGGTACCTTCTGTACCATGATTACACATTCACACAAGGCTCCAGGTACCTGCTGTACCTTGATTACACATTCACACAAGGCTCCAGGTACCTGCTGTACCATGATTACACATTCACACAAGGCTCCAGGTACCTTCTGTACCATGATTACACATTACACAAGGCTTCAGGTACCTGCTGTATCATGATTACACATTCACACAAGGCTCCAGGTACCTTCTGTACCATGATTACACATTACACAAGGCTTCAGGTACCTGCTGTACCATGATTACACATTCACACAAGGCTCCAGTTACCTGCTGTACCTTGATTACACATTACACAAGGCTCCAGGTACCTGCTGTACCATGATTACACATTTACACAAGGCTCCAGGTACCTGCTGTACCTTGATTACACATTTACACAAGGCTTCAGGTACCTGCTGTACCATGATTTCACATTCACACAAGGCTCCAGGTACCTGCTGTACCATGATTACACATTTACACAAGGCTCCAGGTACCTGCTGTACCTTGATTACACATTACACAAGGCTCCAGGTACCAGCTGTGCCATGATTACACATTCACACAAGGCTCCAGGTAACTGCTGTACCATGATTACACATTCACACAAGGCTCCAGGTACCAGCTGTGCCATGATTACACATTCACACAAGGATCCAGGTACCTGTTGTACCATGATTACACATTACACAAGGCTCCAGGTACCTGCTGTACCATGATTACACATTCACACAAGGCTCCAGGTACCTGCTGTACCATGATTACACATTACACAAGGCTTCAGGTACCTGCTGTACCATGATTACACATTCACACAAGGCTCCAGGTACCAGCTGTGCCATGATTACACATTCACACAAGGCTCCAGGTACCTGCTGTACCATGATTACACATTTACACAAGGCTCCAGTTACCTGCTGTACCATGATTACACATTACACAAGGCTCCAGGTACCTGCTGTACCATGATTACACATTTACACAAGGCTCCAGGTACCTGCTGTACCATGATTACACATTTACACAAGGCCCCAGGTACCTGCTGTACCTTGATTACACATTACACAAGGCTCCAGGTACCAGCTGTGCCATGATTACACATTCACACAAGGCTCCAGGTACCAGCTGTGCCATGATTACACATTCACACAAGGCTCCAGGTACCTGCCGCACCATGATTACACATTCACACAAGGCTCCAAGTACCTGCTGTACCATGATTACACATTCACACAAGGCTCCAGGTACCTGTTGTACCATTATTACACATTACACAAGGCTCCAGGTACCTGCTGTACCATGATTACACATTTACACAAGGCTCCAGTTACCTGCTGTACCATGATTACACATTACACAAGGCTCCAGGTACCTGCTGTACCATGATTACACATTACACAAGGCTCCGGTTACCTGCTGTACCTTGATTACACATTTACACAAGGCTCCAGGTACCTGCTGTATCATGATTACACATTACACAAGGCTTCAGGTACCTGCTGTACCATGATTACACATTTACACAAGGCTCCAGTTACCTGCTGTACCATGATTACACATTACACAAGGCTTCAGGTACCTGCTGTACCATGATTACACATTACACAAGGCTCCAGTTACCTGCTGTACCATGATTACACATTACACAAGGCTCCAGGTACCTGCTGTATCATGATTACACATTCACACAAGGCTCCAGGTACCTGCTGTACCTTGATTACACATTTACACAAGGCTCCAGTTACCTGCTGTACCTTGATTACACATTTACACAAGGCTCCAGGTACCTGCTGTACCATGATTACACATTACACAAGGCTCCATGTACCTGCTGTACCATGATTACACATTTACACAAGGCTCCAGGTACCTGCTGTACCATGATTACACATTTACACAAGGCTTCAGGTACCTGCTGTACCATGATTACACATTTACACAAGGCTTCAGGTACCTGCTGTATCATGATTACACATTTACACAAGGCTCCAGGTACCTGCTGTATCATGATTACACATTACACAAGGCTTCAGGTACCTGCTGTACCATGATTACACATTCACACAAGGCTCCAGGTACCTGCTGTACCATGATTACACATTACACAAGGCTTCAGGTACCTGCTGTATCATGATTACACATTCACACAAGGCTCCAGGTACCTTCTGTACCTTGATTACACATTTACACAAGGCTCCAGGTACCTGCTGTTCCATGATTACACATTACACAAGGCTTCAGGTACCTTCTGTACCTTGATTACACATTTACACAAGGCTCCAGGTACCTGCTGTACCTTGATTACACATTCACACAAGGCTCCACGTACCTGCTGTACCTTGATTACACATTTACACAAGGCTCCAGGTACCTGCTGTACCTTGATTACACATTCACACAAGGCTCCATGTACCTGCTGTACCATGATTACACATTCACACAAGGCTCCAGGTACCTGCTGTACCATGATTACACATTCACACAAGGCTCCAAGTACCTGCTGTACCATGATTACACATTCACACAAGGCTCCAGGTACCTGTTGTACCATGATTACACATTACACAAGGCTCCAGGTACCTGCTGTACCATGATTACACATTTACACAAGGCTCCAGTTACCTGCTGTACCATGATTACACATTACACAAGGCTCCAGGTACCTGCTGTACCATGATTACACATTACACAAGGCTCCAGTTACCTGCTGTACCTTGATTACACATTTACACAAGGCTCCAGGTACCTGCTGTATCATGATTACACATTACACAAGGCTTCAGGTACCTGCTGTACCATGATTACACATTTACACAAGGCTCCAGTTACCTGCTGTACCATGATTACACATTACACAAGGCTTCAGGTACCTGCTGTACCATGATTACACATTACACAAGGCTCCAGTTACCTGCTGTACCATGATTACACATTACACAAGGCTCCAGGTACCTGCTGTACCATGATTACACATTCACACAAGGCTCCAGGTACCTGCTGTACCTTGATTACACATTTACACAAGGCTCCAGTTACCTGCTGTACCTTGATTACACATTTACACAAGGCTCCAGGTACCTGCTGTACCATGATTACACATTCACACAAGGCTCCAGGTACCTGCTGTACCATGATTACACATTCACACAAGGCTCCATGTACCTGCTGTACCATGATTACACATTTACACAAGGCTCCAGGTACCTGCTGTACCTTGATTACACATTTACACAAGGCTCCAGGTACCTGCTGTACCTTGATTACACATTACACAAGGCTTCAGGTACCTGCTGTACCATGATTACACATTCACACAAGGCTTCAGGTACCTGCTGTACCTTGATTACACATTCACACAAGGCTCCAGGTACCTGCTGTACCATGATTACACATTCACGCAAGGCTCCAGGTACCTGCTGTACCATGATTACACATTTACACAAGGCTCCAGGTACCTGCTGTACCTTGATTACACATTACACAAGGCTCCAGGTACCTGCTGTACCATGATTACACATTCACACAAGGCTCCAGGTACCAGCTGTGCCATGATTACACATTCACAAGGCTCCAAGTACCTGCTGTACCATGATTACACATTACACAAGGCTTCAGGTACCTGCTGTACCATGATTACACATTCACACAAGGCTCCAGGTACCTGCTGTACCTTGATTACACATTTACACAAGGCTCCAGGTACCTGCTGTACCATGATTACACATTTACACAAGGCTCCAGGTACCTGCTGTACCATGATTACACATTTACACAAGGCTCCAGGTACCTGCTGTACCTTGATTACACATTACACAAGGCTCCAGGTACCTGCTGTACCATGATTACACATTACACAAGGCTCCAGTTACCTGCTGTACCATGATTACACATTCACACAAGGCTCCAGGTACCAGCTGTGCCATGATTACACATTCACACAAGGCTCCAGGTACCTGCTGTACCATGATTACACATTCACACAAGGCTCCAGGTACCTGCTGTACCATGATTACACATTTACACAAGGCTCCAGGTAACTGCTGTACCATGATTACACATTCACACAAGGCTCCAGGTACCTGCTGTACCATGATTACACATTTACACAAGGCTCCAAGTACCTGCTGTACCATGATTACACATTTACACAAGGCTCCAGGTACCTGCTGTACCTTGATTACACATTTACACAAGGCTCCAGGTACCTTCTGTACCATGATTACACATTACACAAGGCTCCAGGTACCTGCTGTACCATGATTACACATTACACAAGGCTCCAGTTACCTGCTGTACCATGATTACACATTCACACAAGGCTCCAGGTACCAGCTGTGCCATGATTACACATTCACACAAGGCTCCTGGTACCTGCTGTACCATGATTACACATTCACACAAGGCTCCAAGTACCTGCTGTACCATGATTACACATTCACACAAGGCTCCATGTACCTGTTGTACCTTGATTACACATTACACAAGGCTCCAGGTACCTGCTGTACCTTGATTACATATTCATACAGAGCTCAAGTGGGTGTGGAAACATTACTTTGCCCTTCTGTGTATGTAACTACCTATGTTATTGTGTTGCACTTGTATTATTATTTCCACTGTGCATGTTCTAAGTCTCTAAGAGCAGAAGTCTGCTTTTTGTAATATTTCCATCCTTCATTATTCATGTCTATTTTGCATGATAATATATTGCAGCCATTTCATGTAAGCTGTCTGCCTGGCTCCCTGATGTGCATCTCTGTGAATCCTGGCCTATAATCATATGCAGTGCAAGTGTTCACACTGAAGTCAGTGTGCAACAGATAAAGTCAATTTAAGTGGCAAAAGCACATAAGCCGCAATAGGGCTATTTATATCTGTTTCAGGTCTACAATCTAAGAGATACTACATTAACTTAGAATTGCAGCACTAAAACAGTGATTAATGTTTTAAAATAATCTTTTGGAAATGTGAAGGAATTGTTGGAGTATTGGCTGAAAGAAAGTTAATGGATGAGTCTCAGACTTACAATGATCTTGCTTTATAATTATACCACTTCTGTTTACCTTACTGTTCCTCCGAAGGGCTGAGTGAAATCTCAAAGACTCATTTTTGTTTTAATTGCTGAAGTTATTTTGCATTATGGTCATGCTTGCTGAACTTGCATTTATCATATGATTTTCCTGGGCTAGCTTATTAATCTACACTAGTAATATGTAGAAAAGACAACACTTTTATATAATTATGATGCCGAGTATTCACTTTCTAATTAAAAATATAATTCTGTTTGACACAGCTGCGTTTTTTTCCCCTTTCTACAAGGGCATATGTCGGTGGCAAGTTTTGCATATATAAGGCATTTGTATCATGGATATTTCATTAAATATGCAGTTAATTTCTTCAGCAAATTGAGGTGTTGACATAATATTAGCCTAACCTGAGGAAAGCTATGCAAGGAATATATAATTGCCATTAAAAGATGCAAATAACATATTTAAAACCCTATTTGTATTCCCAGAAGTTACAATGATTGTTATAACAATGATTTCTGTGTCTTAAAAAAAACAAACAAAAAAAAACAAACAACCAAATATTTTTGTTGACAGAAGGAAAAATAGGTATAACTCTTTCTGGCAATAAAGTTATAATTAGAAGTGCTCCTGGCCACAAATAAGGTCACCAGCTCCTTTCAGATTTTTGAAATCACACTTTTAGTATACTGGTAAATGTCAGGAAGACCAATGTTAATTTGGAATGCTTTATAGTTTATTGTGTAGAAAATTATCTTCCTTCTGGGACAGGATTTGATACACATGACTGAAGCTAAAGCAATTTAAACGAGACTACAGCAATGTGAGGCATTTTTTAATCATTTGGATTGCACATAAATGTTAATGCAATGATACAGGTTTGAAGGAAACACTTAATTGAAACCTTAGTCAAATTTTTCTGTTATAAAATAATTGCTCACGTTTAATCCCATTTGCATTTATTAATGACCACAAAAGCTAATTCAGTGGACTGGGTTATAATGCCATTTTGTCATAAATATTTGTATTTTATTGAAAATGAAGATATAAGATAATACAAGGAAAGTTATTAATGTATTGTACATTATTTGTGTGTGAAAGCATGTTACAGTATCTGATTTCAAAAAATTCCTTATCTTTTGGGTAACCAGAATTTCACAGAGGCTTCATAAAATGATTGTAAAATAAACATCACCAAGAGATTATTATTATTATTATTATTATTATTATTATTATTATTATTAGTTGTGATTTCTCTTTCTGATCATAATCTGCTTTGCAGCTTTTTATGGCAGCCCTTAATTAGACATCATTGTTGTTGCATGTGTTTAATATCTATTTGTCCCTACTTCTAGACCTCTTGGGTTAAAGGAAAAACACAAAACAGGTATTTTTCTTCACAAGCAGGATCTGAAGTGAATGCCTAAATGGCAGAGAGCAGAGTCTGTCAAAAATATCTGATGAAGAAGGAAAAGGGCTTTTGTTTTTTAAAACCATGATACAAAGCTAATCCTTGATACAGTAACTCAGCTAGCCCTAAAACTCAGTGGACAAAGCAAGGGATGTTTCCATTCTCCGCAACTGATATCCTCATGTGCCCACCCCTTTCCTTAGGTGATACACTAATACACGCCACAGTTTCCACTGGAGATCCATGATACAAGCACCACAAGCATGTATTCTCTTCCACTCCATCCCAGTAAAGGTGAGACAGCTAATCCTCATCATTGCTCTCCTCCCATGCCAAATCCATCAGGTGCCTGAGCTGGTAGTCGAACTTGGTTCCCTTGGGTTATAGTCAGACCTTTATCCTGTTCTGTCAACAGAGTTGTACAGGCAGATGTTGCATCCTTCTATCTTTATATGTCATCACCTGAGACCTTCAGTCTGCAGCTTGCTGGACAGGTACAATGAGCAATCAATCAGAAATAAAGTTTGTCTGGAAAATATAGTTTTAATAATATCCACAGCTGCTTTGGCATGTCTGCTTATACAATACTGTTGAGCAGATCCCTTTGGTATTCTCAGTATTTTTGTTGGTCTTTTTAGACTGCAATGATTTGTCTCTAAACAATATTTCTTTAGGAACACAGCACTCTCATGGCCACAAAGAAATATGTCTAGTTGAGATGTACAAATTCTCTGCAGGGTATTGTTAGGTACCTATGGTGATTTGATCATGCATCCTGTCAACATTAATATAATAGTCACAATAGTCAAATTAATTTTGCTGCTGTTATCAAAGATGTTCTTCTCATAGCTATACACTGGTTTATTCAGTACAAGTTAGTGCTAGTAACTAGTGCACGTTTCATAGTTTGCATCTTTTCATCCCTCTTTTCTTAGCTTTCACAACCACCCAGAACAGACATGTCTTATTCAACGGGTCTATATTAGAACATCAAAGTTTGAAAATATTGAATGTTCTAATATCAAACCCAAAACAGCAAACGCTGAAAATAGTGAAGCTGCAGAACACCAATTTTTTTCCTAGGGAAAGAATTCGGTTGGCCGTTTCTGTGGCTTCACTATTTTCAGCACTGTGGTGGAAAGTTACGGGTCGGGTTCAGGTAAGTGTGCGATTGTGCTGATGTTAGGGTTAGGGCGTGGGTGAGGTGGGTGTGCAATATTGATAGACGTTAGGGTTAGTGCGGGATAGTGAGTTAGGGTTAGGGCGCGGGTCAGGTGAGTGTACGATAGTGATGAACCTTAGGGTTAGGATTTGGGTTAAGGTAAGTGGATAGATAGTAGTGTACAGTTTAGTGTAGGGTTAGATGTAGGATTTTAAGTGTATGTGTGTGGATTGCTATTTTTTTGGTGTGCTTATGTTGTGTGTGTGTTTTCTTGGAACAGCGATTTTTTTCCCTGGGAAAAAAATCGCTGATCTAAGCCTTCGATGATTTTGCACTTCAAGGTTAGAAGTTCAAACATATGGTGTTCGAACTTCTGACATTTCATCGAAGTGATATAGACCCTTATTCAAAGGTTTATTGCGCAAGCAAGGTATACTGTTATCTATATGCACAATAACATTGGACCTCACAACCTGTTCTATGTTCGTGTTCTATGGGAAGGTCCTGCTAGCAGGTTATGCATACACTAGCAGCCTTCCTAAATGATAATGAGCTATGTAGCTCTGTCAAGAAGAGTTGATTTTTTTTTCTATTCACCTTACAAATCAACATCAGACCTCATCTTCATTCTTGAGACAACATGTAAGTCTCAAAGCACATGCTAGACAAGTTTAACATTAAATTTGAACTGCAGCCTCTTAGCTTTCAGGAAAGAAAACAGGGAATCCAGTCCTTCATAGGATCTCTGATGTGAACTCTTACTATATGTTCAGCTTTAATGATAAAAAGAGTCATTACTGCAGGTAGAGGAAACTCAGAAGGTAAGGTTATGATGCTGCTGGGCCAGTTATGTCATTAATGCATTTATGGTAACAGGCGAAGAAAAGTACATCTGGGCTCTACTGTTAGACTTCGTTCAGGGTACAATAATATGAGGATAGAAACTTAATTGTTAAATGCTTAAGCCACTATTAAGAGGAGATTTTAACTATTAAATGTTATGACACAACTGTAGCTACCAAGTTCAGAAAATCAGTATTAGCTAAGTTCCTTACTTTTTTTTTTTTATTTTTTTATTATTGGTGGGAGGATATTATTTGTGACCCTTTAAAGGAAAGACTGAACATATAGTTAAGGATTAATTTTATCTTACCAACAGTGTGAGAGTGTGTGAAGGCATGAAAGAATGCTTTGTTGGGATATCATGGTACATTATGATCCCTAATGAGGAAGGGGTTAATTTATATAGACTATCCCCAGATTCTAAAAAACGCTTGCACGGAGTGCAATATTGGTGCAGGAGCACAAGCAGGCAATATGTCTGCTGTACGATCCAGGAACAGCCTGCGGGGTATGCACGAGTGCTCCTACACTACTCCTGCATGGACTAAGCCCTGGTATGCAAATCACCCCATTTGCAGGAGAAATCTATGCAAATGAGGTGATTTTGCACTCCAGGAAGCTTGCAACAGTCCTTGCAAGACTAGTGCTAACTGCAGAAATATACTCGGTTAGTAACTGAGTACATTTATGCAAAATCCAAAATGGAGCTACGACAGCTCCAAATAATGGCTGCATATCATGTTGTAAGCATGCCAATGGCCAAGTATAAGGCTATTGACATTGCCAACATAAAAAAATACAAAAATCAACTTTTATTATTTTTTGCCGATCTCGGCTGTTTATGCGTAGGGCAATGGCGCGTAAACGGGATCGGGGGAAAATAACAAAATAAACCAAAATTAAGCATTCTAACTAAAATCAATATTCTGCCATGCAAGTCAATGGCAGGCAGAAGACAACATGGCCAGTGAGTAGTGGTTGCTAAGGGGGAAGGCTCAGTGTGAGACATGTAACTATGCATTAGCAGGCAATCCTATGCAAATGAGTGGAAGGATAGTGAATCCCAGTTTTCCCCAGCATGTGAGGCAGGTCCCAACAGTGTAAGGGTAGGAATAGCATGGTGCAAGCCTAGGAGTTAGGTGACATCATGGGGGGGTGTCAGGCATACTGTAAGCAGAGTGGAGCCCTGTGGCTCGGGTTTGCCCCTAGCTTAGCACAGCTAAGCTAGGGGGTGTGTCTAAACCTGCGTAGCACTCTTTACAAAGCCTAAGCGGGTGTGGGTGCCACGCAGTGGGTTTTACAGGAAGACAAAAGAAGTTAAACCAGGAAATAGCAGCAGTGTGCACAAGTTAGCACTCTGTTTGTGTGGTGTGGACACAGGCCTAAACAGGAAGGCAATGGGAAATGAAAACAGCAGTAGGAACGTAATCAAGGAGAACTAGCTTAGCTGGCAGCTGAAATGTATTAGAATCAGCCAATTACACAAGCAGCAGACCGGCCCAGCCCAGAACACTACTATAAACTAAGCAAACACCTTCCCCTCTGGTTTTTCCCACACTCTACACCACCAGTGTATACAAGCGGGGAAATCTTAACAAACAAACCTACAACATGAAAAGGGTTGTAGCAGGCAACATAGAACAACATGTGCAAGAGGCTGATGGTGGTGAGGATGTGAATGCTGCCAAACAACTCACAGTTACGAGACGGAGAAGAGTGTACAGACCCAGGGTAACCTACCAGGGGCTACATGAGCTGGAGATAGTGGAGTGCTATAGGGTGGACAGAGACCTCCTACAGCAAATTCTTGAGCTGTGCCGGCCACACATGACACACCAAACCGACCGAGGGGAACCCATTCCAGTGGATACCAAGGGATGTGTAGGCCTAAGTATACTAGCCACAGGTACCTCCCAAAGCACAACTGGGGATATCATGGGTATCTCACAGGCATCAGCATCCAGAGTATTCCACCAGTTCCTGGATGCCATGTCAGCACATGCCAGTGAGCATGTATATTTCTTCAACACCTGTGAGGTGTTGACCAGCAATATGCTTCTTTTCCACCAAATAGCAGAATACCCTGGAGTAGTGGGTGCTATAGACTGCATGCACATACACATCAGAGTACCACATGGTGAGCAGGGTAGGGCCTACATCAACCACAAGGGCATCCCCTCCATCAGCTGCCAGGTCGTACATGATGCCCAGGGCATTATAATGAATGTGTGCGCTGGCTGACATGGAAGCTATGACGATTCCCACATATAGCATCTGATGCAGCTGTACCAGAGATTTGCCAATGAGGACATCCCCTACCGTCACCTAGTGGGGGATGCTGAGTACACACTGGAGCTGTGGCTGATGTCACCCATTAGAAATGCACACACACCTGAACAAGAACGCCATAATGACGCACACACACAGGCCAGACTTATAATAGAGCATGTGTTTGGGATGCTCAGGTCATGGTTCCAGTGTCTGGACACATCCGGTGGAGCCTTGCAGTATTCACCAGCTACATGTACCCAAATTGTTATGGTATGTGCTATGCTACACAATATGATCCTGCGGAAACAGCTGCAGCAGGAACAGCATGGGGCAGGGCCACACAGCCCCCACCAATGCCGAGGCCTGCACAGGCACAGAGTGACTCGGAGGAAGAACAACCTGAGCCTGTCCCAGTAGTGCTCAGTATGTTGAGGCTGTGGCAAAGAGACAACGCATAGCACATGCACTGACACAGTAGGGACCCAGGGAATGACACCTCTCTCTGACTCACACATACAGTAAAAGGGATGCCAAACATGACACTACCTGTGCTCAATCATGTATAGAGAGTGTACTATGTGCATCCGACTTAGGCAGCCCTCCAGCACTATCCACAAGTCTGGCACACCCTCATGGTAAGTCAATCAACCTAACAACTGCCAAATGGAGAAGAATGTGTTGTTACCTGTAGCTATGGTATGGATGTGAATTGGGTGCCTGAATGTTATGGCAGCAGACAGTAGACACCCATAGTGGCACCATGACATCTGTAACACATACTGGAGTCACCATAGTAGCCAGTACTACACAGGGTGACAAAACCGACTGCAGGAATTGTGCTGAGTGACATGTGTGTCCATATAACCCATACATGCCAGTCAGGATGGTTCACATACCCAACAACAGTCTCAGCCAGCTGGACAGGTGTAGACAAACCCAAACAGAGCCTGTGCCATGGCCCCTGAATGATGGTTATGGTTAACCTCCACCCAGGCCTACACAGACAGACCACAGCAGGGCAGGCAGTGGGATGTTAGTTCTGAAGGGTAGGAAGTCAGACAATAATATGTAGAGCAACCAAAGCCATGATCTGTAGTACAATGGTATGCCTCTAGTCAGCATGATAGTTAGCAATACAGAATGAAATGGAGTACCTGACATACCAGTACAGTCATAGCAAATGTGTACAAGTGTCACATGTGCCCCCCACATCCTATGTAGTAATGAAATAACAGTCAGGTGTGCCCCCCAACCCTGTGTAGAAATGTAGAAATAGACAGGTGTGCCCCCCACTATGTAGTAATATAATAACAGTCAGGTGTGCCCCCCATCCTGTGTAGAAATCTAGAAATAGTTGGCTGAGCCCCCCATCCTATGCAGACATGTATGAACAGTCACTGCCAAATGCTTGATGGATACCCTGCAGAAACAACATGTCATCTCTCAGTGTATAACACCAAGGTCAGCACTGCATTACAAAGTACCTGGACTTGATCCACACATTAAATACAGAAGGCCATACTGAGCATGCTAACACACTTACAGAAATGAAGGCAATGTCAGTCAACAACATACTGAAATATCATACTGGGCATGCTCACACAAAACACATGAAGGTCATGCCTGCAAACACCAGTGGACCAGACATATCTGGCAGTTGCAGTTGTTAGTGCAGATGCACGGCAGTATGCACCACGCATGCCTTCCACACACAGTGGCTAGGAGTAAAGAAATATATGTAAGGACAACACACTATAATAAGCCAAAGGTAGATGTACAGAGATGTTTGGAAGAGGGTGACTGTGACAAGGAGCCATCCAAGCCTGCCCCATCCAGCACACAGCCAAAGGGCCCCAAACACATAAGGTTCAGATGTCACTCACTGCAGATACTAGCCACCAGTGTCTGTCAGCATTACAGACTATTGGTGCACGTGTCAGCTGTGAAACATGACTGTACAAGGAAGTAGTCATCTAGTAGCTGAATACACGTACTGTGGAATATGACCCTGCGTGTGCCCGCATATGGTGTGTCAACCTCTAGATGAATGGGTTATGGCCCATGCACACACACTGCCCTCCCCGTAGCCCTACTATGACAAGCCTGCTGAGGTCATCCACTGTGAAATACACCCTTGGGAGAGTTGAAGACCAGTAATCTCTGTGGTGCATACCATAACATTGTACTGCTGTCATGTGATAAATTAGGTAGGTGTTCAATTCCTAGACATGGCAACTGTGTGTGTGTGTGTCTGTCTGTCTGTGTAGAGAGCAATGCTTTTTAGGTTAGCCACACTCCCTACAATTCAAATGCTCAACCTTTGCAAGACTGCTGTTGTCATCCACCTAGTAATACACCTCTGGGAAGCTGTAGCCCAGTAATCTCTGTAGCACGTCCTGTAACTGCGTACTGCTGTAGTGAGATAAACTAGTTAGGTAGGAGTACTATTCCCAGACATGTCAACTGTGTGGGTGTGTGTGTGTGTGTGTGTGTGTGTGTGTGTGTGTGTGTGTGTGCGTGCGTGCGTGTGTGCGTGTGTGTGTGTGTGTGTGTGTGTGTGTGTGTGTGTATGTGTCTGTCTGTCTGTCTGTGTAGAGAGCAATGCTTTTTAGGCTAGCCACACTCCCTACAATTCAAATGTTCAACTTTGGCAAGGCTGCTGATGTCATCCACCTAATGATAATACACCTCTGGGAAGGTGCAGCCCAGTAGTCTTCGTAGCACGTCCTGTAACTGTGTGCTGCTGTAGTGTGATAAACTAGTTAGGTAGGATTTCTACTCCGAGACATGACAAGTGTGGCTGCTTGTGTGTGTGTGTTCCTTTGTCAGCGTAGGGAGCAATGCTTTGAGTCCATTCACAGACACTACAACCTCCACTGGTCCACTTTGGCAAGTGCGCCAATGTCATCAACTGTGAAATAGACCTTTGGGGGAGGGGTAGGCCAGTAATCTCCTTGGCACATGCCATAACTGTGTACTGCTGTAGTATGAATAACTAGTTAAGTAAGAGTTCTAACCCCAGCCTTAGCAACTGTGTGTGTGTGTGTGTGTGTGTGTGTGTGTGTGTGTGTGTGTGTGTGTGTGTGTGTGTGTGTGTGTGTGTGTGTGTGTAGAAGGCAATGCTTTTTAGAGTAGTCACACCCCCTACAATTTAAATGCTCTACCTGGGTAAGGCTGCTGAAGTCATCCACCCCGAAATACACCTCTGGCAAGGTTGGAGCCCAGTAATCTCCTTAATGTGTCCTGTAACTGCGTACTGTTGTAGTGTGATTAAGTAGTTAGGTAAGTGTTCTAATCCCAGATATGGCAAGTGTGTGTCTGATTGTGTGTGTGTGTGTCTGACTCTGTCTGTGTAGGGAGCAATGCTTTTTAGGGTAGTCACACTCCCTACAAGTTAAATGCTCAACTTTGGTAAGGCTGCTGATGTCATCCACCCAGAAATACACCCCTGGGAAGGTTGTACACCAGTAATCTCCGTAGTGCATCTTGTAACTGTGAACTGCTGTAGTGTGATAAAGTAGTTAGGTAGGTGTTCTAATCCCAGATATGGCAAGTGTATGTTTGATTGTGTATGTGTCTATCTGACTCTGTGTATGGAGCAATGCTTTTTAGGGTAGTCACACTCCTTAGAAGTTAAATGCTCAACTTCGGCAAGGCTGCAGATGTTATCCACCCAGAAATACACCTTTGGGAAGGTTGTAGCCCAGTAATCTCCATAGTGCGTGCCATAACTGCTTACTGCTGTAGTTTGATTCAGAACTCTGGTAGGGTTCTATACCCACCCATGGCAGTTCTGGATGTTTTGTGTGTGTTTCAATGTCTGTGTAGGGAGCTATGCATTAGAGGCTAGTCACGCTCAGTACATTTCAAATACCATACTTGGGAAATCCTGCTGATGTCAGCCAATGTGTTATACACCTTTGGGGAAGGAGTTCTCCAGTAATCCCTGTGGTGCATCCTATAACATCTCCATGCTGTAGTGTGATATAGATCTCTGTTAGGGGTTCTATAGCCACACAAGGTGGTTGTGGATGTTTGCGTGTGTTCCAATGTCTGTGTAGGGAGCAATGCATTTTAGGCTAGTCATACTCAGTACATGTCAAATGACCTACTTTGGCAATCCTGCTCATGTCAGCCAATGTGTTATGCACCTTTGGGGAAAGAGTTCTCCAGTAATCCCAGTAGTGTGTCCTGTAACAGCTCCATGCTGTAGTGTGCTATACACCCCTGTTAGGGGTTCTACAACCACACAAGTCGGGTGTGGATGTTTTGTGTGTGTTCCAATGTCTGTGTAGGGAGCAATGCATTTTAGGCTAGTCACACTCAGCACATGTCAAATGCCCTACTTTGGCAATCCTGCTGATGTAAGCTAATGTGATATACACCTTTGGGGAAGGAATACTCCAGTAATCTCTGTGCTGTGTACTGTAACTGCATAGTGCTGTAGTGTAATAAACTAGTTAGGTAGGGGTTCTACTCCCAGACGTGACAGGTGTGTGTTTGTGTGTGTGTGTGTGTGTGTGTGTGTGTGTGTGTGTGTGTGTGTGTGTGTGTGTGTGTGTGTGCGTTTGTAACTTGTATCCTGTGAGTGTGTGACACCTGGGCCCAATGTGCAGTGGGTTTTGCAAATTTCGTATATGGTGGCCCTAGTTTATATCACAATGTCCACTGTACAGGGATAACAGCTGTGAAGTAGCCGAGAGGCTGGGGTGCAAATCCATACCCATACATGTGACATCAAGGCCCCCAGTATTACCCAGAGCACACTTTCAACCCATGTCTCATACACACACACACACACACACACACACACACACACACACACACACACACACACACACACACACACACACACACATGCCGAGGCAACAGCCAGTATGTGTGTAGTACACTGCATATTGGTGACTGATAGTAACTATAGTGTGAATGCAGTGGCTTATAGAGGCATGGCACCCTGTCCATCAGTGCGATAGGCACATAATTGCAGGCAGTGCGCCCTCAGTGTGTTTCCCACTGGACATCTGCAACAACTGTGGTTCCATCAAATGTGATCCACAAAGGACATACCATGCCTTACACACATGCCCTGTATGGACAGAAGCCACTGACACCAGGGAATACCTGCAGCATGCTATCATTGTAGGTTCAGGGTCAACCTACTGTCCATTACCTGACCCCGACACATGAGGGCAGGACTGTCACATCTGATGATAACATTCTGTGTACACAACATGGGCCAGACAAACCAGGTACACTTCCACATGTCACTGTACATGAATGTGGGATGTGTGCACATCCCAGACACCGTCCATGTCATGGCATTTAGAACACATACACAGCAAGCATTGTACAGCACTGGCCACACACAATAGTAACCCAGGTGACTGGATGGTGAATACAATCCCCACCTGAATGGGTCATTCCAGACACTACACCCCTTAGCCATAATGCAGACCATTCTCATGTGATCTTATACACAGCCAGCCACTACACACCCATGAAGCAATGCCCACATGCACGCCGGTACTGGCGCCCTGTGTCTGTGTGTATGGTGTATGATGCTTCCAACCACATTCACACCCAGTACCACCCCCATTAGCATAGTGAAGCATGCTCTTTAATGACAGACACCTTCACATACCCTTTGACCATAGAACCCTAGGATAACGCCTGTGGGCTATTTGATACCTATGCATTACTGTATTGTGGCATAGTAACTGGTTAGGAAGTGTATTCATTACCCTGCCAAGTGTGGCAATGTGTATGAGACCCTCAGAGAGTGTGGCTGTGATGATGCTGACACCTGTTCATGTGGACAGGCTCATGTGCTACACCTACTGTATTGCAACAGTGTTGCAGATGTCACTCACCAGCACATATATGTCTGGACAGCTCACCAACATGTAAACTATGTTGTGCATGCAATAACTGCATGCACATGTGATAGCTATGCATAGTCAGTCAGGTATTTGAAACCTTGTACTGGTAGGTGTGTGACACAAACATGCTTAGGTTTTACTCACCCACACCTTCCCTGACATACTTTGTCTCTGTCTGTCCCTCTCACACCCTCTCTGGTGGATGTGAAGATGTGCACCTGCTTTGCTTAGGCAGCAGCTTGTGTTTTGTAAGTGATGGTCATGATCAGCTGATGGCCTCTGCACCAATTGCAGTCCTCCTCTAGCTGAGTGCATGTGGAACAGCTGTGGTAACATTCCCATAGCCAATTGCATGGAAACACACTCCAATGTCTAGGAACATCATGTTGGTGTTGGCCCTTTACATTCACTGTGGACAGGAACTAGATCTGCTCTCTGGCGAACAGCATCTCAGATGAATTGGGGATTTACCTCTAACAACATACACTGTAGAAACAGGGCAACACACAGGAGGGGGATGTGCCTGACCTGACTACGGACTGTAAGTGCTGCTATACTGCATGTGTAGTAATGTTGGTTTAACAGTGTGTGTGAACAGTGTGTGTGTGGATATGGCTATCCTACATGTTGTAATACCTGCCATGTCAGTTCAATGTTTATGAGGAATCCACATCTGCAGGATCATCTGCAGACTGTGCAGTGTGTTGTGCCCTTGGTGTCATGTGTTACCCACAGAGCATGTATCTGTGAACTGCAGAAAGTAGTGTGAGGATTGCAGTCTGTAGATGGTGAAAGCCGTGATAGTTACTGACTAAATATCCCTCATAGGACATATGTTGCAACAAACTCTGTTACAAGAGTAAATGTATGAGGTTAACACAGCAACATGTCAATATTGGCCCTATGTATGTGCTTCCAGCCACAGCTCTGTCAACCTTTGTACATATGTTGTGGATTAAGAGGTGCATATGTGTTGTACACCATCATTAGTGTCATCATATCTGATAGCAAGCCAGTGAGATATCAGAATGCTACACATGTTATGTACAGTACGGGTTATATTTGATGACATAACCAGGACATTCTGTAGTCATTTGTACAGTACTGAAGTCTGCGTAACTATGGTGAATGTTGACAGTGTGTGTATTGTCAATATGTTCTTTAGCCTGTGTACAGACTGTGGTAGATATCATTGTTATAGATCCCATCCTATCTGATGTTACATGCCGCTCCACTGTATGTTACCATATTAGCTTACATGTTTGTAGGGCCATACATACACATGTCCCATACCACAGACAGCCAGCAGACCACACTGTGTAACAGCCCAGTATATGTAGGGTTAGTCTGTGAGTGGCACATATGAGGATGGTGTTGAACAGATAGTCCATATACTGTACTTTTATTCTAGTTTATCATATGTGGCTATGGCTGTAATCACATTGGATGTGGTTATGCACCTTCACACAGATGTATCTTACCCTGTGCTGTGACATGCCTGCAGAGCCTGCTATATATGCAGGTACATGTGAATTCACCCATAGGAGATTTAGGCCAGTGTTGAGCCAGTCTGCCTGTAGCCTGCACAGTGCATTGTTACATGTCTAGCAGCTTAGTGTACTTATCCAGTGAGATTTCATTTGCAGATACTTGATGGGTGTACTGCTGCCGGGTCTCCATTAACAGTCATGTATGTCAGACAGAGCAGTGGGATGCTGTATAGATGTATGTCAATATCTAGTGGGTAGTATGTGGCCATGGCACCCCTGTACCAGTGGTTATTATGTGTCAGGCCAGATAGGGGTGTGTGAATGCATAACCTATGGTGGCATATGTATACCAGTCATTATGTGTTATATCCATCTACATGGCTGTTATCATCCATATTGTCATGCATGGTACACATGTTTAGCACTATGGGGTTCTGTGTATACATCTGGACTGTAAAGAGTGTTTAAAAATGTCCACATATATTGGCCAATATCTGTGCTGCAGTCCACGGATGCATTACGTGCTAGCAGTGGTACTTTACTAGGATGTCCTTAGGATGTCTGTCAGTAGCCAATGACACACATGTGGAAAGCAGATGTGACCTCCCACACACACCATGTCTGTGAAGACAATCCCAATTACAATAGAAATAGTCTACCAATATACCTGGTATACATACATGACATCCACTTGCACTACGATGTTGGGACTATAGGGGCTGGGGTAGGGCTACTCTCCATGTCTAGGACATATGGTTAGAATATCTGTACATATAATCATCCAGACATATATATGATTACACATATACATATCGACATATATAGGTGAGTATGTATATGTACATAGATATATATATATATATATATATATATATATACACACCCAGATATATATATATATATATATATATATATATATATATATATATATATATATATATATATATATATATATATACATATACAGAGCAATATATGTCTGCATATATACAGATAGTGATACATACGCACATATACATATGGATATCTACAAATATATTGACAGTAGTAGGTATATTGGTATAGATATGTATGCACATATAGTTTTTTATATATATATATATATATATATATATATATATATATATATATATACCAACATAACTAGGCATATCTGTACACATAGGATGTGCATGCATATATAGCTATATACACATATATCTATATGTACATATACCTATATATACACATACGTATAGATACATATATATATATATATATATATATATATGTATAGATATGTACATATGAAGAGGTGTACACATGGCCATATATATGTAGCACTATACAGATGTGTATACAGACATATGTATGTGTATACCTGTGTATGTACATGTAGACATCTATACACCTATATGTATACAACCATATACCTGTCATGAGTAAAAGTCACGGTTGTGTATACCCTCCCACATGTATCCCAACATATGTATCTGCTATGTGTACATTATGGTAAAACAACATATGTGATGCAACAGTCATATTAATGACAAGGACTACACAATCTAGGATGTAAAGGCAAGTGTTCAATACCACTCAATTTGGGTAATGACAGCTATATTGGTAACACAACAGCTGTCCCCACAATGGTCATGGCATAGTGGTCATGTGTTGTGACTTCAGTTTAAAGGGCCCTGAGTTCAAGACCTGTAAGGGCTGCTCATTTTGTTGCTGGGCAGAACAAGGTATGTTGGATATAGAGTGGTTAAGGCAGTGTTTGTGCAATGTAAGCCACACACATCAGTATCACAACATTGCTAGGTAGGGGTCTAGTCCCAGTGTTTGCAAGTAACAGTGTGCATGTATGTAGATGGGTCTACATCAGGTTGCAGGGTATACGCACCTCAGCTGGGCCACCTGTCCATGTGGCACAGGCAATACCCAATATAGTAACCTGTGAAATGTGTTCGACTGTACCCCAGATATGTCACTGCCATGGTGTCAGCACAGTAACATACCCCATTGTGCAATATGACTGCAGACCATGCTCGTGCTGAAACATGTACACCTACAACACAATTGCATATCAGCTTAGAGACCACAACCAAGCAGTGTTATTAACAGCTAGAAGGCATCATTGCTGGATGGCTACACTACTTGCCAAATATGCCTCACACTCTACACCCTACAACATGTTGCACTGCAGGACTATGGTACACTGGTGTACAGTCACTATGTGCATCAGAACCATATCAGCCTGTCCCTGTATGGATGGTAAGGATGACAGGGATGGGCCACTGGTATTATCATATGCACAGGGCATCCTCATGCTGACACATGTACACCTACAACACAATTGCATATCAGTTTAGAGACCACAACTAAGCAGTGTTACTAACAGTTAGAAGGCATCATTGCTGGATGGCTACACTACCTGCCAAATATGCTTCACACTCTACACACTACAACATGTTACACTGTAGGACTGTGGTACACTGGTGTACAGTCACCATGTGCATTAGAACCATATCAGCCTGTCCCTGCATCGATGGCATGGATGACAGGGATGGGGCACAGGTATCATCATATGCACAGGGTGTGGTGTTGGTCTGCCAGAGGCCGAGGGTGGGCCATATATTTGACACCATGTGTGTGCATGGAGGGTATACTCTGGTGATCTGGCTGAGGTGATTGTGGTGTGTGCAGGTATGAGGTTGCCCTAGGTGTGTTTGCATAGTGTGTGGGTATGCATGCACACAATTCTGCCTTGTGGCTGCCCTACACAGGTGTTTATGGATAGCTGCAGACCATACCTGGCAGGGTGTGCAGTTCACTGCCTCCAGCCACAGACACATGGACTGGGCCTGGTAGGGGTTCCGCGGGCACATGCAGGCACAGGTATTGAAGTGCTACTCTCACCTGCTGATGATATTTGTCCTCTGGTACCACATCCCTCCTGGGACTGGCCAGGACCACGTGCACGTGGCCTGCTGTGGTGTGGTGTGGACAGCACACCCCCCGCACTGCCAGGGCTGCTACTGCCACTACGGGAGCCCCTTGTTGTCCTAGCATGCCCACGTTGAGTGCCAGCTATTGGTGCTGCTGGCCCACATCCACGTGGGCATCACCGCATCCCCAGCACATGTTGAAGCACGGACACACCACGGCGGATGAGGGCCATCATCTCATCATGCAGTCTATCCACTTGCTCGGCAGAAACACAGATGGCACCCGACAGTTCATGGAGGTTGTCGCTTACAGATGCGAGTGCAGCCCTCTGCAGCCTAAAGCCCTGTCTGGTGTAATGCTCAATATGTGCCTGCACCACCATTACAGCCTGGAACATGCTTCTGCTGTTTGCAGCTATGTTGCCTATGCCAGGGGCATGATGTCCAGCGGCCCTACCACGAGCACCCTGGGACATCTGCTATGTGGCACCCTGCCGGACATCTGGCTATGCCTACTGCGAGTGGACACAGTATGCATGGTTACCACACTTTCCTGTGCACTGCCACTGAACTCCAGCTGTCCCTGTGCTATGGGCACTGGTGATAGGGTGTGTATAGGCACTGTAACTGTGTGCGGGGGTGGAGTGGCTAAAAGGGGGGTGTCAAATGTTGGCGCAGTGTCAGCCCCTGACAACCCCACCTGTGCCTCAACATTATCATCATAATCATCATCATCATCATCATCATCATCATCATTGGTGTCTGTATGGACACCTACATCAGATTGGGTGCAGGAGGGACCCTGACCCACCTCGCCACCTGTGTGGGAAAACAGTAACCACACTTTAAAACCTGTACAGCATTGCATAACAGTACACACACACACACACACACACACACACACACACACACACACACACACACACACACACACACACATCTCCGTAATACCTACCTGTCCATGGCCTTACAGACAGTCCCACATATATGTTTATGTGTTACCCCATCCTGCATCACACTTGTTAACATATACACATTGATACCACTCATTAACATCACAGTCCTCCAAATGCCCACACAAGCGGGCACAACACAAGGCCTGTTGCTACATTACCTGCCTGACCTGTGTTTAGTGGAGTTACATGGCCTCAATGCTGTCTTTTGGTATGCACCCTCTGTATGGCTGGAATGATGTGCATGGCCCCTATATGTGTGTGCTACTATGTTGTACCCATAATAGCTCCCATTGTTGTGTCATGTCTATGTAATGCTCAGTACATGCCAGACATGCTGCTCTGTCCGCCCATCATGTGTCAGCTGTAATATTTGGATACACTCCCTGGTGTTGACTATTACTTCCCCAATGCATCTGTAGAGCTGCATATGTGGGCTGTAGGTGACCTCTTCGCTGACAGCAATATTAAGTGTGTACCTGGAGTCTACCTTCCCTCTGGATGCCTGTTCCATGCTACAGGCCATATTATACTATTTGCTGTCCTGTAAGTACATGACAAGTATTCCTGGTGTGCAATGTGGCACTCAGTGTCCATGTACTGCATGGTCCCAAAGGGTGATACAGCCATATGAACACCCCACAATCACACATGTGCATACATAGCCACACACACAAACACACACATGCACACACGCATCATACATGCATCTACCTCCCACCACTTCACCAGACTGACCCTGTAGGCAAATTAACTAACCACCAGGATGCACGCACACACACACACACACACACACACACACACACACACACACACACACACACACACATACAGGTGAGGTTGCACAATGATCATACACACAGTCTTCCAATTACCTATCTGCCAACATGCAGAACATATGGTACAGAACAGCATGCAGTTCACCTATACTCACACCATGCTAGCAGTGGTATACATGTGTATGATGCATGTGCTGTGACTTGATGATGCCCCTTCCCCTGGATACCACTGCACCCATGTACACATTATTGCTGTGCACCTGTTTTGCTCCCTGCCATGTACTGTGTGCCACAGCTCACAGGTATCTAGCCCATTGGGGAATGTGTAGTACTGTGTCAGTTATGTCAGCTGTACCTCTCACAGCCCTTATGTGTTTCAGCAACACATACCTTGGATGATATGTAGACTGTTGTCATTGGTGATTGCCTGATTTACAGCTGTCAACATCAACAGACCATGTATGGCCCCTGCAGAAATGCTTACACTGGCAACCATCAGAGAATACCGTGGCTATGGGGGGTATACACACCTTTATTGCTTTTACAATCACATCCGTTATCTGCCATGGGACCACAGCACTGCATATCTTAGATGTATACAAGCCTGGTATGTAACATATGTCCTGTACTTTCACATGCAGTGTCTACAGATTGTGTTAGGTGTGCGGCTGCTGACTGCAATGCATACACACCATGTGGGGATATGTGTGCACACCCTTATTATGATGGTTTATCACACCTCTTGTTGTGTGTACTACAGCAGTCACTGCTCATGGCAAGGGTATACCAGCGTGGGCTTTCTGCAATTGCCAGTGTATGTTCAGCCTACCCTACACATGTCCCCCTATTCTGCATGATTGCAAGATCTACTCATGTGCACATCCCATGGTGTTCACACAATGCCATCACTACTACAGTGTGGGTAGGGTTACAGCTGCCACAGGTCCTGGACCTGACTATATGCAGATAGAGCCATTCCTACCATCTTTAGGATCCCTGCTGCAGTGCACTGATGTTTCATGCTGAGACCCCCCTTCCCTCAGCATTTATGCAGATGCATGAGAGGTAAACCCTACACATATGTGTCAGCTTGCAGTGTCCCATACACTGAACACCACATGTTGCAGCTTAGACCCAGCTGATAATGTGGACTACTGTAATGCTGTATGCCATTGTGTATCTCAGCAGCAGATGGCATTGCCCTACAGGTATGTACACTGGTGTTGCACTGTATGTAGGTGTTGTTCAGAACATGTCACTACTGTAGGCCATGTCTAGCAACAGTATGTTACCCTCTGTGGACACATACCACAATGACAGGATGTTAGTTGTCATGCAGGTGTGTGACATACCCTTTCAATATCCCATCATGTTCGCCCCTGTGAGACCATGCATTTCACAGCAACAATACATGTACATGTACAGCATGCATTCAGGGTAGGTGTGTTAGATGTGTGCATGGAATATAACATCACCATTACATGTCCGGTGTGCTGGCATGCATCTACATAAGACATACTCACCAGCTACAAGCTGCTGCCTTGCTGTTACCCTGGATGGACCTACATAAGTGGGTGAGAGATGCAATGTCAGTGGCCACACCTGTGGCACTGCTTAGGCTGGGTGCAGTACTACTATACATCAACCATAAATTCCCACAATACTACCACATCTGGATAACTGTTTATCACTGCAATGCAGCGACACAATATTTGTATGACATATCAGATATGCATGATCTACCTGTACCACTGCAGATATGTACACATCAGTCATCTACTGATGTGCCCTGTGTCCTTACCTGCATGCTCCTCGGCTGGTGTGTTCGTGACACCCACCTCCACGAAGGGGTCCAGTGGTTGATGGTGTTCCAGACAGGCAGGTGCCACGAAGCTGGCCAGGAGCTCCTCCACACATGTCAGGGTGGATGGATGGCATGGCCCCCCCTGTGGTGAGGCGATCCGCCCAGATGGGCATTGCGAAGTAGGTCACTGCATTGATGCCGGACCTGCTCATAACTGTGGTTATGCAGGCTGACATCATTGACCCTGTGGACTAGATCGTTCCACAGGGTGGTCCACTCCTGCTGGTCATGCGCTGTCTTGCAAAGAGAACCTGGTAGTGCTGAACCAGGTGGTTGATAATGACTTCATTCTCCTCCACTGAATACATGGGCAACCTGATGTGTGCCATCTTGCCCAAAAAACATGAGGATGGAAACAGGCCTGAGCGACTCATATGGCAAGGTTGCCACAGTTCGTAATACACATCTCTGTCATTCCCCCACCATATCAGCTTAAACAGACTATACACACAACTCATTAGGTACGGCTACACCTTAACTACCATTTGGACAGATTGTGTATTGTACCACACCTTTTGCTACATGATTGTAGCCATGTCCCCTGTGTGGACATTAACATTGCTGGTCTGTTACAGACTATTGACTTGCATGCCATTGTCAGGGCCACTATGGTTAAATATATGATAGTGGTATGGCTGCTCTGAGATTGCTGCACATCTGACAGTCTGTGTTATTGGGGGGGTTCTATGCATGCTATTGGACATGTACGGGGATTGTGCAGACTATTACTACCAACATATGTACTATGAAAGTGACACAATAACATGTATATGTTCAACGGGCCATCTGATCCACCTCTCCACACCAATCTGAACAGGATACCTGGCCACATCACATGTGTGTGCCAATCTTGGGCCTCCTCGTGTAGGGTTACAGCAATACCATCAGGTGGAATCACCCAGGGGATGTTGGCCCCTCTCAGGGCACACACCAACATGTTCCTGTCCCCTGAGTTCAGGTCTAGGGTCTGTTCCATACCAGGCTCCACAAACACACGAGGGATGTGCTACATCAGTCTGAGGTACCCAGTACACATTCACATGGCCAATATGCTCTTCCTGCTCTGTCACCAGACCTGGCATCTTCAGGATGTAGACTGCTGTTGTGACTGGCAGTTGGTGGGAGTCTTGTTCCCATTGTGCCCATTTTGGGGACCATGGGGTGTCCACATCACGGACCACACACACACCATCCACGGTGTTTACCCACCACATGTGTCACATACCACCCCTGTAGACTGTCCTCTATATCTACCATTCCTGGCCACCTCCATGTGTGCATCTGCCATACTTCCCCATATTCCATTTGCATACTTCACAGGCGGGGGTGTTGTGGTGCTAGGACAGGAATAACATGTGACATACCCATCCATGGTGCACACACTGCCAGCTGTAGATATCTGTGTGTATTGCTATGTGTGCTGCTGCCTCCCACATAGCACACATCACTGTGGTAGTAATATAGGGGACATGTCTTTCCATACATATCTGTTTGTGTGTGTGTTTGTATAGATGTAGACATTTGCATATAGGTATATATCTATAAATATGTGTAGATATATGTGAATTCATATATATGTGCACATATATATGTCTACACATGGGTATATGTATGTTTCTAGACATACATGCTGATATACATTTATCCTTATATATTATATCTATGACATATGCACACATATGCATACCTATATGTGGGGTACATTCAGACATCAGCTCCACAATCTCACAACACCTTCCTGCACAGCTGCACTGTTCTGCCTTGCTACAACACAGACAGGTGCCACATATCGACATGGCCTGACATTAGTGGGGTATATATGGGACCTGTTTGCAGGTATCCCTATTACACATCTATGGCATTCTGGCATGCTACATTACAGATTCACCTGGGTATTCTGCCAGTGGTGGTCCATGCCTCCCAAAAGTCCATCATACTGGCATCACTTCCACCACCGGCTACTGGCCACGTCATATACATAATCCCCATTACACAACACACACTATGATGGCTTACATCTTGTCTATCAGTGCTGACCTGCACAGTTAACGGCTATGGCCCTCTACCCACAGGGACAAACACTATTATCCATAGCAGTTGTTTAGTTGACCATCATCACAACAACACCTGCTGGCACATATAACTCATTCCACATCATCTATCACATTACGATGGACCAGGTAACATTCTAATACATGTACATATACTTCACGTACCTGTTGCGGGAATGATGTATTAATGACTGGCAGCTGCATAGATGGCTGCATTTTCAGCTGTAATTTTTCTGAGAGTTTTCTTTTTTTCTGCTTTTGTTTTAGCTTGCTTGCTTTCTCTCTCCTGTGAATGGATTGAGCTGTTTGGGGTAGATTGCAGCCTGGCTTTAGTAGGTGATGCACTTGATCAGATGATGGCCTCTGCACCAGTCAGTGTCCTATACTTGCTAACTGCATGCAGCTTGCTGTGTAGTACTTTGAATTACCACTGTCATAGTAACTACCTACTATAAATCCCTACATCATGTGGGTGTGGTCTCTTTACCTTTCCTGTGTGATGGATATCCTTCCTGTGTGTGGGCATCAGTGTTACAGACAACATGTGACAGTACCTCTTCCAGGGGAACCGGCAAACTTAGGCCAGCTACATATTTGTAGGAGGTTCCAGAACTACAGACAGAGTGTGAGTAGAGTTGTGTTATGCTTTGTATAGTGCTGGTGTTACAAGCTGTGTGCATACATACTAGTTTACCTTGGAATGAGGTCTGTTTGGATAGCTCTCAACTGTGGACCTATCCTATTGGTGGCCAGAGGTGTGCCTATCATGTTTTGTCCGTCCACCACACAGGTCCTGTGTCAGATATTTCACTGGCAGCATGTGTGTTGAGTGCTATCAGTACATGGCTACATCCATTTATGTTTCTAACCTCAATTCCGTAGCTAAGGGTATGTTGCAGACTATCCTGTAACACCAACAACTTGCTTCGTGTATGTCAACAGTTTCCCACATATGGGCCTATGTTCTAGCCTCTGTCTTCCACCTACATACCAAGCTTTGCACATATGACATGCTGTCAGGGGTTGTACTGTAGTGGGCTGTGTGTATATCACAGTGCCATTGCTGCCATCAGTCCACTGCAGTTGTATCCCCCACACATACAGTGGTGCTGGGGCCATATATGTATGGGCTACACCAAAACAATACATGTGTGCCCTTATGCACTCCAGAGACCAGTGTATGTAACAGTGGTATATGGGCCTCTAGTATTGAGTCTAGGGGGGGATGCACCATAACTGACCTAGGCTGTTACAAAATGTGGGGGTATCAGGGGTGAGCTGCCTTAAGGTATCTGGATGTACAGTACCGT
Source organism: Protopterus annectens (assembly GCF_019279795.1). Classification (NCBI taxonomy): domain Eukaryota; kingdom Metazoa; phylum Chordata; order Ceratodontiformes; family Protopteridae; genus Protopterus; species Protopterus annectens. The sequence goes on from NC_056744.1 coordinate 504,684,931, forward strand.
AAACTTCACTTATATTCACATTACTCACATAAATTGGGTTAATGCAGGCCAACTGCCTCCTGCCATACAAGACTGTTCTGTTTGTCAGTTTGCTTGTGATGGTTTCAGTTATGCCTTGTAATGTAACAGTTACATCCCATTTGGTCAATTGAAGTCTTCAGCACCTAGTGATTTTGTACAGTGTAGATAGAGGCTGCTGAACTACACACCTGCATTACATACTGTTGATTGTTTGGTATCCTGTGGCCCAGTCTGTCTTGTACAATTTGAAGGCATTGGCCTGGACAGCAATAGTTGTGAATCTTTCCAGACTACTGTATTAGGTTCATAGGTTCATAGGTTGGTACTAGGCTATCAGCCCTAGGGCCTATACAAGCCTAGCCATAACAATTCCCTGGCTATTTCTTCCCACACTATTTACTTCCCTGGACCCCTGTCCAGCAGGGCGACTGACGTGATCCCCGGGGTGAATTTCCTTTCTCCCATCCAATCGTCAAGGTTCCTTTTGAAGAGGACCAAAGAGGCACTCTGCTTGACATGTATGGGCAATCTATTCCAGAGTCTGGGGAGTCTCTGGGTCAGGAACCTATCCCTCCAGCATGTTTTGTTTATTGTGATGACAAGGTTTAGATCCCTGGAGCGTGTGGCTCTGAGGGATTGGGATTTCTTTAAGTGTAGCATGTCCAACAGCTCTGGGTTTGACATGGCCTTGTATGTTAAGCAAAGATCGCCTCTGAGTAGACGATATGCGATATATGGTATAGCTGGAGTTTTTTAAGGTGGTCAGCGTAGGGCATCTGCTTTAGACCTGTGATTCTTCTAGTTTCACAGTTGCATTACTCCGTTTATATGGATGTCAGTGTCTGCATGCTATATGACATGGCATATAGAACTGTAATAGTACACAAATAATGGTTTTCCATTTCTGCAAACCTGTGTGTGGTGTTTTTTCTATGACCTCTCTGTGGGTATATTTTGCAGGCAATGATATTATTTGTATGGGTGGCCCATACAGTGTCCAGTTGTTCAGGTGTGAACTGTAGGCATAGTTGCTGTTCCATATTGTGTACACCTTCTACATATGTATCTTACTGTACATATCTCTGCGTGTGTCTGTGTAGTCACATGCATATCTATATATATGTAAATATATATATATATATATATATATATATATATATATATATATATATGTAGATATATATGTATATATAATCTGTATTTGCATATATGTGTCTGTTTATATGTATCCTGGGGATGTTGATAGCTTCCATATTTTACATTTCCTATGGGAGCCAGACTGTACTGCATGATATGTTACCAATACCAGCCTGACATCATACAGGTGGGTTGTAGTACTGTTTACATGTTGTACACATGTCATGTCAGGTCCTGCTTATGGGATCTGTAACACTTGGTAGTGTATTGCAGGGCAGACGTGTTTGGCTGTGGTGGTGGGGTATGCCTATTTGTACATGACGTATATTGTTTGGGGCATCTCAACCCCATTAATGGTGCATGTTGTTTGTTTTTGTCAATCTGCTATTGCTATCTACAGATGTGTGGCCATATATATATATATATATATATATATATATATATATATATATATATATATATATATACATATACACATACATATGGGATCCAGACACATGCTCAACTAGCATATGTCTGAATCACAAAACATCGAACACACAACTACGAAACAGCTTAACATCGACAAGCGCTTTCGTGTATGTGTACCTGTTTTGTACATCGGGCTACAGTGCGGGTAAGGGAAAATTCCCTTTTCCCCACTGTAGTGCGATCTCAGAGTGAGAATAATAAAGTAGGGGGAGCGTGGGGGGCACAGGTGGGCGAAGCCCCCCTGCAGAAACCTAGATTTTTTTTGAACTACACATACATGGAAGTGCTTTTCGATCTTAAGTGCTTTCGTGTATGTGTGTTCGATGTTTTGTGATTCGGACATATGCTAGTCGAGCACGTGTCCTAGACTCATATATATATATATATATATATATATATATATATATATATATATATATTTATAGATAGATATCTACATCTATTGATATGTTGTATTTGTTTAGATATTAATATATTTAATTACACACATACATTTACATGTTGGAACACATTCTCTGTACTGGTGTATAACTGGGCTGGTTGATATGTTTTGAATGCATCAGGGTTATGTATATCTGACATGGCTTAGTGGTAAATTGCTATGGTGTGTGGGGTTCTGTGTTCGAGCCTAGCAGAGGCTGTTTATTTTGTTGCTGGGCAGAACAAGGGCCGTTGGATACAGAATGGTTAAGGCACTTTTGTAAGTGGGTTTGCACGGGTTTGCATGGAGGTAAGCACTACTAACATGCCGTTACATCTGCTTACAGAGAGTTAGCTTCAGATTTGCTTAACCAGTGTAGGCATTGCTTACCACCACACAAACGGGCTTAAGCCTGCTTACTAGTGCTTACATATTCTTACTATTGCTTATTTGTGCTTAAACCTGCTTACTAGTGCCTTATTCATTCAATACACTGACACGTCACATGTGCATTTCTTGCAGTACTCCAGTTTATAAATATATGTTATTTATTGGGTTTTGCAACAAAAATATTGGTTATAACGTGCTTTGCCATGTAAAATAAACTGTGCTGCAGTGGAACTCGAACCGAGAATGCCTGCTTGTTAGGCAAATGCTCTGCCCCCTGCACTATTGCTGTGCTGCTTCATTTGCATATATCTTCCTTGTTATCCTCTTCAGCCTTTTCAGCAGCTTTAACCATAGCTAAGCGATGGGCACACCTGCACACATACAGGTAGCTTTAATTGGATTTTTAAAAGAAAACAAACAGGTTTCTGCATTTTATTTTTATGTATTGTTGCTGTTGTACACATAGGGGACTGTTGGTGGGGATGTGTGGACATCTATGACCGTTCTTGCTCCTTCCTTACCCCTTTCTCCTGTTCTACATTGCAGGGACATGTTTATTCTGAGAGCTCTGCTCTCAGACATGCCCCCTTGCACTTGTACATGCTCCATGTAAGCCTAGGAGCTTGGGCCGTGTGCCTTGTTATTATGCATGGCGTGTTGCCATCCTGCTCCTAAACGGGCGCGCCCATGCAGGACTAAGCTAGTCATGCACAGAAGTTTAGTAAATCTGAGGTATGTTTTACATCAGTTTGATGATGCCCTAGGACTTAACTGTTGATTTGTCATGCACTATTTAAGAAGTTATTTTACATTTTTTTTGTATTTGGTCAGGATATTTATCAACAGGTTACAGTGTAGCAATGGGATTACTAAAGGCAGCCACCTATGCTAACATATTTTTGACAGCACGGGAGAAAGAAAAAGTTCTTCTTCAGAATAGTTTGAGAAATGTAACATATTTCTGCTTTACTGATTATATTTTTTAATTTATGAGATTCCACTTACAATTAACTGGTTAATTTTGTGAATTTTTTGAAAGACGCATCTACTTGTTGAAGTGTGATTTAATTTTAGGGCACGGGAAGTGAATTATTTGAATATGACAGTGTGCAAAAATGAACAAAAAAAAATGATACACTAAGTTGTATATAAAAACTGACTAGAAGGAATAAATATGTAAACTTTTGTACTGTGCTTCCTACACACACAAAAAGGGGTGTTAAATGACAGTTTGTTAGGGCTTCATAGCAAAAAGTGAAAATGCTGCTTTCTTAACAAAACACCAAGAAATTGTTACATTTTTATAGAAAAGGGTACCCTGTTGAATTTATAGAACAATCATTTTTGAATGAGTTAAAACAGCAAAGGATCCTAGATGCACTGACCAGTGACAGAGGCTGCTATTAGTATAAACAAGAGAAAGATAGACTTAATGAAATCTCAGTTTTTATCGCTTACATTAATGATATTATACAAATTAAGAATGATTTTGTAAGTACTGGTATGTTCTAAGTGGAAAATAAGTACTTAGTGGATGTGGAAGAGAGACTCCCCAAATTTGTGAATAAGAGAAGGAGAAATATTAAGGGGAGTCTTGAAAATGGATAAGTCCCTTTTACAAGGGCAAGCTATCAGTAAACCTGCTTGAGATGTATGCTTGATTTGGATATAGGCAGTGTAGATTTATTTCAAAAGGTCTGTATGCAAAAAAATGTAAATGTCAGTAGAACATTAGAAGTAGATGAAAGATTTAATTGTAAAATCGTCAATGTTATTTATCATGCACAATGTCAACACTGGGTTGACAGCAAACAATGTTTATGTTTGAAAAAAATTCTATTTTTTATTTTAGAAAAAGTTAAGGGAGGTTTTGGTGTTGTTATTTGGGTACAGTTTCATACAGGCACAAGTTTAAGAGGAAGCTAAGACTGAAGGCTTTTCAACCACGAGGGTTGAATGGCAAAATCAGCCCAGCATGTTTGTCTAAGCTGAAGCCTTTGCAATATTAAGGGACAGTGTGACTGATACAAGTATGGTGACATGATTGGTTTAGCTGCCTATTTAAAGCTGAGTAAGAACTCTGTTGTTATTGACTGATAAAATTCCTTGAATACATTCCACGAATGCTTGTCTTCATATTACTTATTAAAGTTGTTTTTAATTATTTTTCCAGCCAAAGCTGTTTCATTTATGTTTTTTTTTCTTTCGTTTTGAGCAACCATGATTAGTGCCAAGTATCAGCTACATTTTAAATGTTTGTATTATCTTACAATGTCTCAAAATAATTTCTAATTTTAGGAAAAATGCAGAAAATATCTGAGAGCCAATTGTGAATGCCCCTCCAAAATCTGGACAGTGGAGAGTTATGACATAATATAAGTTTACTGTCAAGGGAAGCAAAACCCAACTTGGCAGCACTCTTAGATTTTGCACATGACCCAGTAGTATGAGAAAGGGATTTTAGCCATCAAATGCCTAAAATACAACTGCAGTAACCAAATTCAGAAAATTTGATTTAGCTAACCTGCTGACTGGATTTATGCAGGATGAAAAGCTTATACTTATAGAAGTCCACTCTATATTCCAAATCTAGCATTTCAAACCTTTCCTGCCACACACCATTATTTTGATATGATTGACAGACTAACTGTATTTTTAACAGAATTAAGTAATTTAATATAAGCTCATAAGTGTTCATAAATTCTTAAGTTCATCTACAGTGCTTAGGCAAAAAGGCGATCCAAAACCACTGATTCCCTAAGAATTGGTAAATAAATTTTATCTCCAGTCTATAAGTCCAAGTTTCCTTAAAAACACTCCAAATCTTCAAACTATCTTACATGTAAATTCATATTATTCCAGAGATGTGTAATTCTGACTGTCATATGAGATATAATACACTATAGTTTCCCAATTCATCAAGAATTTCATATTGTTACGCCTATGAGTTTGTGTATTTCTGTTAACTTCGACATTAAATATGAGTTGTAAAATTGGTCTATGAAATATGTTATAAACCATAATCAGTTTTCCATGAATATATTGATAACAAAAAGAGAATAGTTTAAAATGTCTACATCCAGTGTAGTAAGCTTGATTACTTAAAGAAACTATTTTAAGAGAATTTTGTTTGAACATTTTCAAGAGAATTCAGAACCCCCTGAGTGTATATTCAAAACATATTGTTGTACTCAATAATTTGTCTAATGTAAGTTTCAGACATCAAAGCTAAACAGTACTCATCTCTTGTTGCAAGATTTCAGAGCAAAGACTGTATGTGTGCCATGGCGTGAAGCTCATGTGATAGCACACTGTTTTGTATTCATGGTAAGCACTGTGGCATGCTACTTACTGCTTAAGCAGCTGAATTCTATGCTAATTAACCAATCCAAAATATAGGAGCTATTCAAAAAGCTATAAAGCAATCATGTAGACTCAATGCCAGTTTTGCCTGCGAATTCCAAAACATATTGGAATACAGCCACAGAAGCTACTCTACACAGAAACAGTGTTAGGGACTGCTGTTGCTCTTATATATGTGTGTGTGCAACAGGCCCAAGTCTATGCTACTGGTGCTGCTAATAGATCTCTGCCAAGAAGGAGAAGGATATTTATACTCCATTCAACTTTTCATGGTCTGCATGAGGTGGAAATTGTAGAGTGTTACAAGGTGGCTAGAGACACACTACAGGAACTCTGCAACCTCTGTCATCCTCAACTGAGAGGAAGAGTAAACTGAAGGGGACCAATACTTGTGGAGACTAAGGTATGTGTTAGAATATTAGCTACAGGAACTTTCCAGAGACCAACAGGGAATATGCTGAGGGTGTCACAGGCATCAGCATCCAGGATCTTACATTAATTTCTGAATGCTATGCTACAACATGCCAGAGACTACATACATTTTCTCATACACCTGAGGACAGAGCTGCAACTATATAGGATTTCTACCATTTAGCACACTACCGTGAAGTCTTGGATGCTATATACTGCACATTGAAATCAATAACACCTGGGGAACAGGGAAAGGTGTACATTAACAGAAAAGGCTTCCTCTCCATTAGCTGCAGTGCCAGGTCATCACTGCTAAAGGAATCATCCTGAATGTGTGTGCTGGCAGCTCAAGCAGTTATCATGATTCCCATATCTAGCACAACTCTCAACTCTGTTAGAGGTTTTCTAGGCAGGATATCCCACAGGGTCATTTAATGGGGGACGCAGGTAATGCACTTAAGCGATGGCCGATGATGCCCATCAGAAATACACACACACCCATCAAAGAATGCTATAATTAGGCACATGCTCAAACAAGAAATGTCACAGAGTGTGTGTTTGGGCTGCTGAAGTCACAGTTCCAGTGCCTAGATACATCAGGAGGAACCCTGCAGCACAATCACTGTATCTGTGCTGAAACTTTCACTGTCTGTGCCTTCATTCACAATATTATTTGGAGAAAACAGCTTCATCAGGAACACCAAGGGGAAGGGGCACACATCCAACCACCACTGGAAAGGACACCATAGCCACATGCAGGTTGAAGAGTCAGAGGGGTAACCACCAGCAACTGTGGGTGTTGGTAGATGAAGGCATGCACAATTTACCCTTGCCCTGGCCAAAACATAATGGATAATACACACCCTCACCACTTAAGGGGGTAAAACCTTCCTCCTGTGCTCAAACATACAGTAACACTGATGCCAGAAAATGGTCACAATCTTTACTTACCTATGTAATGGCAGTGTACCGCTAGCATAACACAGACCCCCCCCCCCCGGATTCAGCAAGCCCTGTACAGTGTGCAGGACTAGTGCAGGAGCTCTGGCAGGCAATGTGTCTGCTGTGCGATCCAGGAGTAAGCTGCAGGGACATGCACAAAAGCTCCTGCACTAGCCCTGCACAGACTCAGCTCCTGTATGCAAATTACCCCATTTTCAGGTGAAATCCATGCAAATGAGGTGAATTTGTAATCCAGGAAGCTGGAAGCCAGCCGTGCAGGACTAGTGTAATCTGTAGAAATATACTCGGTTAGTAACCAAGTACATTTCTGCAAACTACAAAATAGAGCCATGACACCTCCAAATAAAGGGTGGATAATATGTAGAAAGCATGCCAGTGGCAAAATATATGGCCATTGGCATGGAAAACAGTTCCAAAAATAAAAACAATCAACTTTTATTTTTTTTTAGCCGATCTCGGCTGTTTGAGTGTAGGGCAGTGGGGCGCAAATGGGAAAGGTTGAAAAATAAAATAAAAACCCTAAAATAAGCATTCTAACCAAAATCACTATTTTGCCATTATACTCAAAGGCAGGCAGAAGACAACATGGCCAGTGAATAGTGGTAGCTAAGGGGGGATACTCACTGTGGGACCTGTAACTATGCATCAGCAGGCAATCCTATGCAAATGAGGGGAATGATACTGAATCCCAGATTTCCCCTACATGCTAGTCAGCACCCAACAATGTAAGAGCAGGAATAGCTTGGTGCAAGCCTAGGACTTAGCTGACATCATAGGGGTGTGTGTCAGGCATACTATAAGTGGAATGGAGCCCTGTGTCTCAGGTTTGCCCTTAGCTTAGCAGAGCTAAGCAAGGTGGTGTGTCTGAGGCTGCCTAGCACTCTTTATATTGCCTAAGTGAGTGTGTGCGCCACGCACCAGGTTCTAAAGGAAAAAAAAAGTAAACCAGTAAATAAATGCACATTTGAGCACTGTGTTTGCGCGGCGCACCCCCGGGCTTAAAAAGAAAGGCAGTGGGAAGAGAAAACAGCAGTAAGAAGGAAATCTAGGAGAACTAGCATAGCTGACATGTGAAATGTATCAGAATCAGCCAATTACACAGGAAGCAGACCAGCCCAGCATAGCCCAGAACACTACTATAAACTATGCAAACCCCTTGCTCTCTGTTTTTTCCCACATACTCTACACCACCGGTGTATACAAGTGGGGGAATTTTAACAAACCAAAACAACAAAATGATAGGGGCTGGAATAGCTATCATACATCAACATGTGGAAGAGGCTGAGGATGGTGAAGATTAGAATGCTGTTGATCAACCCATAGTGAGGAGACAGATAAGAGTGTACAGACCCACGGTAACCTACCAGGGCTACATGAGCTGGAGATAGTGGAGCACTATAGCATGGACAGGGACCTCCTACAGCAAATTGTTGAGCTGTGCCGGCCACGCCTCACACACAAAACTAACAGAGGGGAACCCATCCCAGTGGATACCAAGGTATGTGTAGGCCTAAAAATACTAGCTACAGGTACCTTCCAAAGGCCAACTGGAGAAATAATGGGATCTCACAGGCATCAGCATCCAGGGTACTCCACCAGTTCCTGGATGCCATGTCAGCACATGCCGGTGAGCACATATATTTCCCCAACGCCTGTGAGGCATTGGCCAGCAATATGTATCTCTTCCACCAAATAGAAGAATACCCTGAGGTAGTGGGTGCTATAGACTGCACGCACGTATGCATCAAAGCACCACCTGGTGAGCAGGGTAGGGTCTACATCAACTGCAAGGGCTTCCCCTCCATCAACTGTCAGGTTGTGTGTGATGCCCAGGACATTATAATGAATGTGTGTGCTGGCTGCCCTGGAAGCTTTCACTATTCTCACATCTGGCATCTAATGCAGCTGTACCAGAGATTTGCCAGTGGGGACATCCCTTACGGTCACCTAGTTGGAGATGCTGGTTACACACTGGAGCCGTGACTGATGACACCCATCAGAAATGCACACACACCTGAACACCTCAGACCAGAGTTGTAATAGAGCATGTGTTTGGGATACTCAAGTCATGGTTCCTGTGCCTCGACACATCCGGTGGAGCCTTGCAGTACCCCCCAGCTACATGTACTCAATTTGTTATCATATGTGCCATGCTACACAATATGATCCTGCGGAAAGAGCTGCAGCAGGGCCAGCATGGGGCAGGGCCAAACAACCCCCCACCATTGCCAAGGCCTACACAGGCACAGAGTGACTTGGAGGAGGAACAACCTGAGCCTGCCCCAGTAGGCAGAAGGAGGCATGCTCAGTATGCCCTGGCCTTGGCAAAGAGGCAGTGCATAGCACATACACTGACATGGGAGGGACCCAGTGAATGGCACCACTCTCTGACTCACACATACAGTAAAAGGGATGACATACATGACGCTACCTGTGCTCAACCATGTATAGGGATTGTACTTTGTGCAGCCGACATAGGCAGCTCCCCAGCACCATCCTCAGTACTGGTACACCTACAAGGTAAGTCACTCTCCTTACCAATTGCCGAATGGAGTAGCATGTGTTGTTAGTTGTATCTATGGTATGGATGTGAGCATGCAAGGGAATTGGGTGGCTGAATAGGATGCCAGCAGATAGTAGACTCCTATGGTGGCACCATGAGATCTGTCACAAATACTGCTGCCATCACAGTAGCCAGTACTACACATGGCGACAAAACCCACTGTAGGAAATGTGCTGGGCCACATGTGTGTCCATATGACTCACACATGCCAGTCAGGGAGGAGCACATACCCAACAACAGTCTCAGCCAGCAGGACAGGTGTAGACAAACACAAACAAAGGCTGTGCTAAGGCTGCTGAATGATGGCTATGGGTAACCACCACCACCCCCCCCCAGGCCTACACAGACAGACTACAGCAGGTCAGGCAGTGGTATGTTAGTTATGAAGAGGGGG